>NC_058409.1:135733625-135754411 GCF_002201575.2 Neomonachus schauinslandi | reverse complement strand
CTTTCTTTCTTTCTTTCTTTCTTTCTTTCTTTCTTTCTTTCTTTCTTCATTAAATCTAATGCCAAGGTTAAACCCAATATTTGGAATTATAATTTTATATTAACATACCAGAGAGGTATGTCTGCCAAAATTTGAAGTGACATTTGAGAGTTAAAAGCATGCAAGGGTATATATTAGCCTAAGAATTGGTACAGACTAATGGTACAAGCATTCGTAAAGAAATGGCCAACAGTTTGTAGTACAAGTGGCAGAGTATATAACATAAGAGAAAATTTAATAAGGACAATTAAATATCCTTGTGAAAATTAGGATTTTAACATTCAAGTTTCTTTTTTAAATGTCTCTAACAAATATATCTTTTTTAGTTTATAGACTTTCCTGATTTTCTTTAAATTGCTTCATAGAATTTCTCTATCCATTAATAGCATGGTGATAAATTCATGGGAAGGTGTCTGGATTTTCTTTTTTAAGCTTATTACAGGAAATTATTCAGTATGCTGTTAGTAAACTGTATTTGTGCTAGACCTTAAAGAAAAAAAATCACTGTTATCTAATCAGAATTATTTCTTGCAATATTTAAGATCATAATTCCTATTTTTTTAGTTGTGGAATAGAACTCATTTTTAAATAATATAACTTATTTAAAGTATATATTGCAAATACACACACACAGATATGTTTGTGCTGTGTGTATCCCTAGGAATATGTAAATGTACTTGTCATAAAAATTTAAATGTCACATACATAATATTAATATGTTTCTTATTGTGACTCAATGGAGAGAAACTTACTGATTTGTAAGCTAATCAAGTACTGCAGTTTCCAAAATTCAAGACTCCTGGGTCAGGGACAATGGACTGTATTACTATATTAGAAGAGGCAACATTGGGGCACCTGGGTGGCTCAGTCGGTAAGCGTCAGCCTTCAGCTCAGGTCATGATCCCAGGGTCCTGGGATCGAGCCCCCGCATTGGGCTCCCTGCTCGGCGGGAAGCCTGCTTCTCCCTCTCCCACTCCCCCTGCTTGTGTTCCCTCTCTTGCTGTGTCTCCCTCTGTCAAATAAATAAATAAAATCTTTAAAAAAAAAAAAAAAGAAGAGGCAACATGAGCTTCATATTCATGCTGTTCCCAAGCACCACAAATCCCATGGAAGCTATGCAGGTTGGTGTAGATGGATGCTCCAAATATTATTTGCATCATAGCTGAGAAACCCTGAGGTTAGGACACACCAAACTTTTAATGAGATGCCGTCAAATCCTCCCAAACTTTGCCAGAGGGTAGACCTTGTCTTTATTAAACTTTAAGATACTTGTTCTCTGCTCTAGAGGGAGACACTATCTCTGTCTTATAAAGCTAGTCATTATATAAACATCCAAGAAATATAGTCTAGAAAAAGTCTATCAGTGTCTCTGGTCATATGATATGCAGAAATGCAAGAGAACCAGGGAGAATTGCCTCCCAACATAGATCATAGTCCTCTAACTCCCCAGTTTAAAACATGAAATGTGCATTTATGCACATAAATACATAATACAATCATCTAATTTTCTTAAGAAAACATGAGGATTTCATTAATAGCAATAGCAGTGTAACCCATGAATTTAAAACAACCCTAGAGGGGCGCCTGGGTGGCTCAGTCGTTAAGCGTCTGCCTTCGGCTCAGGTCTTGATCCCAGGGTCCTGGGATCGCGCCCCACATCGGGCTTCCTGCTCCGCGGGAAGCCTGCTTCTCCCTCTCCCACTCTCCCTGCTTGTGTTCTCTCTCTCTCTGTGTCTCTCTCTGTCAAATAAATAAAAAAATCTTTAAAAAAAATAAAATAAATAAAACAACCCTAGGTATAGGGCTTTTGACATTAATATGTTAGCCTTATTACCATAGAAATGTAATTCTGGAATATCTCCCTTTATCCAGGTCACTGTTATTAAAACAAACAAAAATGCTTCCCCTATTAGTGGAATGGCATTAATGGAATTTTTTTTGTGGGTTGTTGGTTCATGAGTTGGAACTATGTTGACTCGGAATATTTGATTTGGAATCTCCTTATGGAAATTAGACTGCCAATAATAATGTAATAGGTCATAATTTGGAGGCAATTCCACCTAAGTAGTCACATGACCAATTGAATTGTTGATTATTAAACAGATTTTTCTTATAGTTTGTTTAAATCTATCTGTGGAATATATGCTAGAACAAAAGGAAAATTAATTGAGAGCTTAGAGAATGTTAATATGATTCTATGTCTTTTAAAATAGTGTGATCATATAATTTGTCATCCAAATAAAATCATATTTAGAATATAAAAAGATGCTATTATCATACCATGAAAACAGACATTAACCTAGATTGCTTTAGTTAGACCAGGATGGATAACAATATATAAGTAGGTTATATCACCATTAATAAGATTTGTTTTTTCCTCTAAAGGATCTCATACAGACATTTAATATTAACAGTTATTGGGTCCTTATTAGCAAAGTCTGGAAATGACAAAAAAAAGGAGATGTCACTTCACCAGTATATATTGGAGGATTAGGCAGAATAAACAAGTTCACTTCAATTCGGTTTTAATAGTCACAGTTTACATCATAAAGTTCTATATTTATTGTGTATTTTTCGGTTACAAGCACTGTGCTGTAAACTTCCCATCGATTATTTCATTTAATCCTCACTTTATTCTACCATAGAGTTTTCACTAATCTCATAATTTTATAGGTGAAGAAACTAAGCCCAAGGAGACACAGTCTATATGGGATAGAGCCAGGATTTGGACCCAGTCAGTTTGACTCTGTGTTTTTAACAGCTATACTATTTGTGATGTAGATATGTTCTTAGTATCAACAGGTCAACTTTGTGACTCAACTATTTTTTTATTTTGAGATGGATAATCACCAGGGCAAAGCACTAATAGTTTTGTGTACTTTCACTAGTGGTGGGAAACTAGTTGGCCATTTATATTTGTTTATTTTACACAAAACAGTTAGGAAAAAAATGACCTCAACCATGGATATTGCTGAGCTAAAGTGAGTCGATTCTTATACCTAAACTACACACAATTTTGCCAGATTCTGAAATATGGATTTCATTATTTGGTTTTACCAGTTGAACCATATTTTGATAGTAGACATAGAAAATTTAGCTGGTGATGAATGGGTTAATTCCACCCTTGGGGAAGATAAAGTGAAACCCTCTTGAAATTACTCATCCACTTCCTGCCCACTCTATTATGCTGATTTATACCTTAATCTGCTAGATGAGACCAAAAAATGAAGATGTGAACTTATGAAACTGAGTCAGCTAAAGGAAAATTTTATGTATATATCTCCCTGCTCATTAGGAAATGTCTAGGGAGTTAGTCTTTCATTCAGCCTTCAAACATGAGAAGAAATCACAACTATTATGTCTATAAGTCTATAAAAAGAACTAATTGTCTATGATAAAAATACCAATGTAAGCATCCATAGGGGAAAGAAAAAAACAAAAAAAGACTTTGAGAGATGAGGTGTAAAAGGAAAATTCTTCTTCTTTATAGTCTCAAATTAAGGTCTGTTCAAATTAGGTCTATTAAAAACACATGCTTCAGTCTTATTAAAGACACTTCTATTATTATTATCCCTCAAACAACAACAACAACACACACATTTTTAACATTTCCCTTAGTAGTCTATTACCCACGCTATCTGTACCACTCTCTCTTCTCCATGACTGTGATCAGGAGCAAATGTAGAACTTAAAGGTGATTTAGTGTTGTCTATAATTTTAAGAAAAAGCCTCATCTGAGGCAGGAATGGAGCTTGTAGATATGACGATGATGATAACAAAGTCTTCACACAGAAGGATCATAGTCTTGGATGGAAAGGTAATTCAGTAATTACAGTTTTGCATATTATGTGTTGTAATAATGTTCTGCATCAAACTGAAAGAACAGATGTGCAAGATATCCCATGAGAGATCATATTTAAGCTGAGTTTTGAAGGTGGTATTGGGTTATCCATACAGAACTGGGGAATTTGTATCTTATTAAAAGATATTAGTCCAGGTAAGATATTTATGAATGATGCTAGAATGCAAGTTAGGAGGGATCTCTTATTCACTAAAGTATCTTGGGCATACAAAATTATCTGATATGAAGTAAGCATCTGATTAATATTTGTTGAATGAATGACAATATGGTGAATTTGAGCAACTGAAATCAGTTTGGTACTAATGAAGAAGAGATAGCTAGGGCAAGAACTGGCTCTGCTGTGTTCAGGCAGCAGTGTGATAAAAGAAGGCAGGAGGTGATGGTGTGTAGACAGGGCCAGGTAAGTATTGAGGGCTCTGTTGCCTTCCTGGTTACCTATCTCTAAATTGACAGATAAGCTTGGCTGTGCAAGATAGAGAAGAAAAGTTAAAGACAAAGGAAATAAGACAAAAAAACTACCTCTACTCTATGATTCCTCAGATCTGGGAACTTTTCTGGGTCCTCAGTGCCCAGGAAAGTTCTTCAAGTTCAGAGGAATCTATTAAGAAACCTGCTACTTTCATAATTTCAATTCTGTCATTTCTTTTGTCTGCTTTATCCTTATTGGAATTACAAGGTAAAAGATGGAGCTGTAAAAGCGCCCCTGGGTGGCTCAGTTGGTTAAGCACCTGACTCTTGATTTCAGCTCAGGTCATGATCTCATGGGTCTTGGGATCAAGCCCTAGTTTGGGCTCCATGCTCAGCAAGGAGTCTGTTTCTCTTCTTCTCCCTCTCCCTCTGCCCCTCTGCTCTTTCTCTTTCTCTCTCTCTCTAAAATAAATAAGTAAATCTTAAAATTAAAAAAAAAATAATAAATGAAGCTGTAGGGCTCTTTATTACTTAAATATATATTTCTTCTCCTAAGTTAAACCATGAAGGGTCAAATGTGCCATAGTAAGCTAGGCAAACTTTATTCTTAAATTGATGGAGAGGGGCACGTGAGTGGCTCAATCAGTTAAGTGTCTGCCTTTGGCTCAGGTCATGATCCCGGAGTCCTGGGATCGAGCACCATGTCGGGCTCCCTGCTTCTCAGAGAGCCTGCTTTTCCTTCTCTATCTTCCCCTCTTCCTGCTCATGCGTGCTCTCTCTCTCTCTCAAATAAATAAATAAATATATAAATAATGTTAAAAAAATAAATTGATGGAGAGCCATAGAATTATTTTAATAAGGGGGTTGATAAGTTAAATTTTATAGTCAGGACAGTGAATCTAATAACAGAGCAAAGACGAAATTGAAGAGAATCAACATAGAAGAAATCGAGAGAAACACACTCATGCATGTATTATCTCATTCTCGAACAAAAGTGCATTGAGCACCAAACATGTAGTTATCTGTGCTAGCCACAGGAATACAGGCGAGAATAAGGCCAACTCAACCCCTGGCCTTGAGATGTTTATAGTCTAAAAGGGCAAAGAAATACTGAGTTAGTGAGATGAAGTCTGATGAGTACTAAAAATGAACAGAAATTAATACAATGAGCATGACAGAATAACCTAAAGACTGATCTAAACATATAAGTGTATAGTGAGATACAAATTTCAGTAGAAGTGAAGTGGGTGGAGGGGAAAAAAGAGTGTCCCAGGCAAAGCGTAGAGCATAAGCAAACCTTAAGAAGAGGATAAAGAACAATGACTGAATTAGTAGAATGGGACAGGAGAAATAGTAAAGAATGAAGCTGGAAAAACAGGCTGGGAAGAATTAGAATTTTCTCTGAAGTCAAAGAGATACTATAAAAGGAAAGATAAATTAAAGGAGAAAAATAATGAATGAATGTAGAACAAGTTGTTAAAAGCTTGGACTAGGATAGACAATGATTATGTCAGAAGTGATGGGAGAGGTAAAGAATTTTTAGATATTTTGGTGTTCAAATCAACAGGAATGGGAATTGGTGATTGAAATGAGAGAAAAAATGAGAAAAAAATTTCTTTTTAACTTTCAAGACTGTATTTATTTTTCTCTAGATGGTATAGCCAGCTTTGTCTCTTTTCCTACTTGGGGAAATTAATGCATCTTATTCTATAACAATATATATTTCTGTATTTAGGTTATTTTGGATGGATAGATGATAGATAGATGATAGAAAAAATCAACTCAAGCAAATATATTCAAAAATAAAATAAAATAAAATGACTAATTAAAAAATGATGCAAGCAAATTTTGCAAGCTGGCAAGTTTAAAATCTGTATTATGGCCAGCAGGCTGGAGATTCAGGTCAGAGTGGATTTTGCAGTCTTAGTTCGAAGACTGAAAACAGAATTGCTTTCGCAATAGGAAATTTCCCTTGTTTTGGATGATGCTCACCCAAACTGTGGAGAGTAATCTGCTTTATTCAAAGTCAACTGGTTGTCAATGTTAATTACATCTTAAAAAAAAAAGCCTTTACAGCAACATCTAGACTGGTGTTGTACCAAAATCTTGGCAACATAATGTAGCCAAGTTGACACATAAAATAACCATCACAAGAGAACAGCATGATAGATGAAGGAAGCAGGATATCTTGGTACACGGAGGCCAAGAGTGAGTGTTTGGAGGACAGAATGGTCAAAAGTGTTGAATAATCCTGAGAAGTCAAACAACTCAAGAACTAAAAAGCATCATTTAAATTTATTTGTGTTAGTGAGCAATAATAGTAAGAGTTTAGACAACCAGGATAAAGTCCAGTATAAGACAACAGTCATAGAAATGCACAGATTTAAAAAAAGCTTACTTGGTAGCATCTATGGAAATTTAACAACTGGCTGAGACTGGTGATGGAGGGGAAAATGTCAAGGATAGCCTTGGTCATGGGATGAATGTCGTTCACTAAGCATCAAATGCAGGAGGTAGATAGATGCGGAAGATGGAGGTTAAATTATGTGTTCAGCTTGATATCAAATTGCACCTAATTGTGTGCCATTTAGTAGAGGCCAGCCAGCTTTGTGAATTAATGAATTTAGACAGAATAATTTGTTAGATTAAAAAAAAAGGAAGAGGAAAATACTATTTTCTGGGGATAACACACATTAAGGAATGAGAAAGAAAGAGATTGAGAATAGGTGGGATGGAAAAAATGATTATTTCTCTTTTGTGCTGCCATCTTGTGCTTAAGACTTTGAAAGTACTTAATATATTCAAACCCACATTAAGAGGTAGATTATAAGTCTGTATCAGTATACAAATTGAGCCTCTGGAAAAGTAAGCAACTTGCCCAAATTGCTTGTTAAAAGAGTGTGATTAAAAGACAAACTTCCCTTTCTTTAATCTAAAGCTAGATTCTCAAGAAGTCTTAACAATTTCAAGAAAGTTGTTGTGGTAGGCAAGATAATGCCCCTCTGTCAGATGTCCACACCCTAATCCCTGAAACCTGTGAATATGTTACTTGAAATGACACAATTAACTTTGCAGATAGAATTAAGGCAGAAGATTATCCTGGATTTTTTCATGGGTTCAATATAAGTAATCTCATGGGCTCATAAAAGTGGAAGAGGAATGCAGAAGACTCACTAAAAGAAATACAAAGATGGAAGAAGAGGCAGGAGAGGAGATTTGGAGTGAGAGAAGGATTCAACTCACCATTGTGTATTTGAAGATGAAGATGGGGGCCACAAGCTGAGCAACATTGGTGGCTTCTAGGAGCTGAGAAGGGCCCTCACTTGTCAGCCATCAAGGAAATAAGAATGTAAATGGAGTCTTCCACAAGGAATGTGGACCTGCATTCTAGATTTTAGCTGCTAATACTGTGTCAGAAATGTGAGGTAATAAATATACATTGTTTTAGACAAGTTTGTGGCAATTTGTTATGGCAGCCATAGAAAACTAATATACCTATATTTCATTTATTTGTATGAACGTGTTATGCATATGTTATACCAAGTGGTAGAGAGAGAAAAATATTAATTAAAATATGAATACTGACTGAAACAAATTGGCAAACATCCTACTCCTATTTTGCTTATATATATGTGACGATGAAAATGCATGATAATGCAAAACAGTATAATCCAAATTTAATATGATTTTATAACAGAAATGCTATTGAATAGAAGGAACACATAATTCTGTTTGTTTTACAATTTTAAAGAACAACCAGAACTACAGTCTTGATAATCAGGATAGCACAATCATTTATGGTATATACTTTATCATGTCTAACAAATTCTCACTAAAATGAAATAGTGCAGCCAATTCCATTTTCTAGCAGTAATAAGTTTTTGTTTTACCCCCAGGGTTCTTGGGCCAATTCACCCAAGTGTAGATTGAAATGAACTTCAATCCCTCAGATTCTTAGACCTATGATACCAAAACCATTTCCTATATACAATATTTTGGCCTTTTTCCTTTTTTTTGTTTTTCGTACTTTATGCTGTTTATATCATATTTGTTCAAAATAGAGAATACTGGTGACTTTTCATTAGAGAAATAAATCATTGCTGAGAAGAAGTTGCTGTACAGATATTTAGTTTATTTTAGTCCATTTGTCTGGAATTACACTGTAAAATTGAACTGTGTGAAGACAGATTAGTTGAAGTTGGTCTTCATTGTAACATTAATAGGACAAAAAAAAGGCACCAAATGTTAATATTTAAGGCTCAGTGTTTTTCCACTGCAGGCTATGAAGTCAATATGATTTAGTTTTCACTTTATTTTTAAAACTACTGAGAACTTCATAACATTTAAAAATAGTGTTTTCCACTAGTTTATGGAAACCATGGTCCTATTATTTCTATTCTTTACAAATTCTATTTGCAATATTTCTTTTTGATCTCATACTTTCAATGATTCATTCCTTCTAGGCAGGAAAAAAAAAGCCATCAAAATAATCCCATCTTTTTTTCTGTTAGTTTGTACAAATCAAGACATGAGAATTTAATTTACTTAAAAGGGTGATGTGATCTGTCTCACCCAGTAACATAAAGTTAAATAAAATTCTGGCTTTTCAGGCAGTCATAGAAATTTCCTTTTTATTTCTGCCCATAATTTCTCTAATATTACAAAAGCTAACTTTACTGGATCCTTTGTTCAGAGCTGGTTTACAGATAATTTAGTGAATTATAATTGATATATTGACCTGTTTTGTTTTCTGAGATGATAGTAAAGATTGTAGGATATGACGTTTCCCTCAGAAATTTGCCATCAAGATCAAATAAAAAGAAAAATAAATAAAATCTTGGATAATACATGGTGACAGATTTTAAATTCTATTCTATTGGAAAGATAGACTTCGTGTAGTTGAGAATTTATCATGGCTTTTAAACCTAGGCAAAGAAAATTAAATAAAATAGATGAAACCACTGGATTTTTTTTTCTCAGCAAAGTTACTGACTTGATCAAGCCCTGAGTTGATGTTCTGATAACACCTAACCAAACATTTGCTGCAGCACATATTATAGGACATTGAAAAGTGACTCTAGATGTATGTCTTTTCCCTGTGTTATCTGTAGGTCACATTTGTATCTTTTTAAATTTTATTTTTCTTTTGGATCCCTGGTATTTAGCATAAAGCTAGCCTTACATTGTGTTTACAATATATATATATATTTTCAAAGCCTTACACTAACTCAGGCTAAGAGTTAAGGTGGAATTTGAACCACAGTTTTTTTGTTTTTAAAGATTTTATTTATTTATTTAATTGACAGAGAGAGAGAGAGAGACAGCGTGAGAGGGAACCCAAGCAGGGGGAGTGGGAGAGGGAGAAGCAGCCTTCTGACCGAGCAGTGAGCCCGATGCAGGGCTCTCTCCCAGGACCCTGGGATCATGACCTGAGCCGAAGGCAGTCACTTAACCAACTGAGCCACTCAGGCGCCCCTGAACCACAGTGTTAACAGGATCCTGGAGATGCTTTGGGAGCCTGGAGCTCATGAGCAGATTGATGTATAATCACACACACAGATTGGTGTACCTTCTTTGTCTGGGATCCATGGAGCTCTTTAGGTCAAGTGCTCTTTAGGAATTGTGGGATTCTGATCATTGCACCAAGGATATCTGGTCCAGTTCTACATTCACACCAAAGAAAATGCACTCACCCTGTCTGTCCAAATACTCAGATAGTCCAATGTGCACCAATTCTTCATTTCCACCTGCTCCCAACAGCTTCTCTACTAGTTCAGGAATTCTATAGCTGACTTACAGATAGAAGTTAGGGAAAGAGACATAAAAGTGAGATAATCATCCTTCTAGAACCACCTCTCCCTCTTCAATGTGTCAGTTCTCATATATATATATATATATTTTTAGATTTTATTTATTTATTTGAGAGAGAGAGAATGAGAGAGAGCATATGAGAGGGGGGAGCGTCAGAGGGAGAAGCAGACTCCCTACCGAGCAGGGAGCCCGATGCGGGACTCGATCCCGGGACTCCAGGATCATGACCTGAGACGAAGGCAGTCGCTTAACCAACTGAGCCACCCAGATGCCCTCAGTTCTCATATTTTTAAATGATATCCCACTTTTGCTTCCATCCATTTTTCACTCTCCGTAAAACCTGACCATACATATCTTGATTTAAAATGTATGCTACTGGGGTGCCTGGGTGGCTCAGTCGTTAAGCATCTGCCTTCGGCTCAGGTCATGATCCCGCGTCCTGGGATCGAGCGCCGCACCGGGCTCCCTGCTCCGCGGGAAGCCTGCTTCTCCCTCTCCCACTCCCCCTGCTTGTGTTCCCTCTCTCGCTGTGTCTCTCTCTCTGTCAAATAAATAAATAAAATCTTAAAATAATAAATAAGTAAATAAATAAATAAATAAATAAATAAATAAATAAATAAATAAAATGTATGCTACTGTTTGCTATGGACACTGCCTGCCTTATATATTGTGGCAATACATTAAGGAGTGATTTGACCAGTTGTAACCAAGGAGGAAAGTCCAAAGCCTTATATGTAATATTCTATAAACATCAATGTTACATTCAGATTTTCAAAGAAACTTCAGAAATAAAGGAAGGAGACTACAGTCAACACCACGTTCATGAAAGAGACAGTAAAGTCCTTTATGACTTCCAGAAATGTATGCTCTCCCACCACAAATTATGAATTCCCAAAACCCTACAACCTACTACTAATTTTTCACCTATCTTAGATCCGTTTAGAAATTCTCCTTTTGTCCGACCATCTAACAAATCACCAGCATCTGATGCACACAACATCCCCATCTGCTTCAATATCTGTTGCCAGTAAAGCCACCTGACCAATTTCACCTGAACCTCAAAGTTGACTAACATCATGGGTAGGCAAAAAAATAGAATGAGACATTTAAGAGGGCTATCAGATGAAGAGAGAAATTATAAGTGGATCTTCAGACAGTAATATCAGCATATGGTGAAATAGGACCAGATGAAAAACAACAACATTAAATTAAAATAATAAGAGCTTTCTGAGAGTCTTGGAAATTCATTTCCTAACGATTATTCTGTTTGCACTGAACACAATTTAATTACTGATTTTAATCAGAGGTTGAAAATATCTCAGTAAAAAGGCAAATAATAAATATTTTAGCCCTTCCTGGCAATGAGGGCTTTCTCATGACTACACAACCCTGGGGAAGTCATAGATAAGACAAGAATGAATGAGCATGATTATGTTCTAATAAAACTTTGACACAAACAGGCAAGGAGCCAGATTTGACCCTTGAGTTGTAGATTATCAACCCTTGAACTAGATGAACAAGGAGTGAATATATTAAAACCAGAACAATCCTGAAGAAAAAACAAAACATTAGAGTTTTGGAAGCCAGAATCAGGAAACCTTAATAAAAAGTATTCCAGAAAGTAGAATCGAGGTAGCTCTAATATTAGAAGAAGTTTTTTTTCCTCAAAGATAGGCCTGCATATGCAGATTGGCTTTATTAATAACAATGGAAATTTGAAAGGAGAACATCTTAAACGAAGAGGTAAAAAGGATAAAGAATTCAATTAGAAGCATCCTGTGCCTAGCTAGCAGTCCTCTGATTTTTTTTTTTTTTTTTTTTTTTTTAACAGAGCCTGGAACATCGATGTGTTAGTTTCCTAGGGCTGCCATAAGGGGAAAAAAAAAAAAAAAAACACACACACACACACAGACTAGGTAGCTAAAGCAACAAAAATTTATTTTCTCACAGTTCTAGAGGTTATTGGGCCCCAGATCAAGGTCTAGCAAGGCCAGTTTCTGGTGAGAGCTATTTTTTTGTCTTCAAGACAGCCACCTTTTTGCTTGTTTTCAAGTTGCCTTCCTTTGGTGTACTGTTGGTTGGAGAAAGAGAGCTCTCAGGTGTGTCTTCTGGGGAGATGCAGAGGGACAGGTAGAGAGAGAATCTTAAGCAGGCTCCACAACCAGCTGTCAGCACAAAGCCAACACAGGGCTCCAACTCAGGACCCTGAGATCATGACCGGAGCCGAAATCAAGAGTCGGAGGCTTAACTGACTGAGCCACCCAGGCACCCCAGGTGTGTTTTCTTTTCAGGACACTACACCTATCAGATCAAGGCCCCAGTCTTAAGACCCCATTTACCTACTTTCTTAAAGTCCCCATCTCTAAAGACAGCCACATTAGGGGTTTAGGGCTTCAACATAGGAATTTGGCTGAGAGGATACAAACATTCAATCCATAACAATAGAGATACTGGAAATAGGCAGTGCTAGGAAGAATAGAATTGTGTAACTAACAAATTAACATATAAAAAAGAAGAGACATATCATCAGGTAAAGCCTAGTTAAGGCTGAGAGCTAATTGTTTTACTTAGTATTGTAGCCAAACCTTAGAATTACGGGATATGGGAAGAGAAAAAAGAGAAAGAAAATTAACTTAAAAATTGCTTTGTAAATAGGTGTTGCAGAGAAGCATTTGAAATAGCTCATTTTAGGGGCGCCTGGGTGGCTCAGTCATTAAGCGTCTGCCTTCCGCTCAGGTCGTGATCCCAGGGTCCTGGGATCGAGCCCCGCATCGGGCTCCCTGCTCCGCCAGAAGCCTGCTTCTCCCTCTCCCACTCCCCCTGCTTGTGTTCCCTCTCTCGCTATGTCTTTCTCTGTCAAATAAATAAATAAAATCTTTAAAAAAAAAAAAAAGAAATAGCTCATTTTATGTGGTGGTTTGGGGTGTGCTGGGGAGAGTGAAGGTAGATATTATGTCTCTTTTGCTTATAGTAATGTAGAAATATATTTCATCATGACCATTGGGAAAGGAAAGTATGCAAATTAGAAAGAAATATATAGGAGAAATTACCTATATATAGAGAGAGAGAGTGAGAGAGAGATGACATAAATAGCAAGTTGATCAAATCAACAATAATACGGTATAACAGAAGACAATAATAAACCTAAAGTAAGCAAAAAACAATAATGTTACATAAGATTAAAGTACTCCTTGTTAAAATCCCCTAAAAAAGTTATGTCAGTGGGGCGCCTGGGTGGCTCAGTGGTTAAGCGACTGCCTTCGGCTCAGGTCATGATCCTGGAGTCCCGGGATCGAGTCCCGCATCGGGCTCCCTGCTCCGCAGGGAGTCTGCTTCTCCCTCTCCCACTCCCCGTTTGTGTTCCCTCTCTCACTGTGTCTTTCTCTGTCAAATAAATAAATAAAATCTTTAAAAAAAAAAAATTATGTCAGATAGTTTTGTTTTTAAGATTTTATTTATTTGGCCGAGAGAGAGAAAAAGTAAGCAGAAGTAGAAGCAGGCAGAGAGGCAGGCAGAGGGAGAAGCAGGCTCCCTGCTGAGCAGGGAGCCTGCTGTGGGGCTCAATCCCTGAGATTAAGACTTGAGCCAAAGGCAGACACTTAATAGCCTGAGCCATCCAGGCACCCCTGTCAGATAGTTTTAAAAAGCCTCATTTTTATATTATTTACAGGAACTTTAAGAAATGAAATGCTTTCAATTAGCAATAATCGTGCCTCGGATAAACCTCATTGGCTATGATACCGAAATGAAATACTAAAGAAAGCATAAAATTTTTTTAAAAAGTGTCCAAGATAGATGTTATATAACTTAAAATTATATAATTTTAAGCACGATTTAGAAAGGAGATATGCATCACATCATGTATGCATAAAACTACATAGAAAATGCGTAAAGGGGATAATATGTAAAATATTTTTTGATATGTAAATGTCAATAAATTATAATTATAGTCAGATATTTTAATAAACTTTCAGAATTGGAAAGATGGAATAATCAACAATTTCTAAATAAAATAAAATAATCCAAGAAGGTATCTTTTTTTTTTTTTAAGATTTTATTTATTTATTTGAGAGAGAGAGTGAGAGAGAGAGAGAGCACAAGAGGGGGGAGCGGGAGAAGGAGAAGCAGACTCCCTGCCGAGCAGGGAGCCCGATGCGGGACTCGATCCAGGGACTCCAGGATCATGACCTGAGCCGAAGGCAGTCGCTTAACCAACTGAGCCACCCGGGCGCCCCCAAGAAGGTATCATTAATCAGCTACAATAAATTTGAACATGCTACTATGACTAAATTTAATTCCAAAGCCAAATGTACTTGTCAATAATGAAATAATCAATATTTTTCAATTTAATTAGGCTTTAAGTAGTTCCCCAAATATTAAGACTCATTCTTCAATATAAAAAAAAAATACTTAAAATCTCAGGAAACAAACTGAGGGGTGCTGGAGTGGTGGGGGGTGGGAGGGTTGGGGTGGCTGGGTGATAGACATTGGGGAGGGTATGTGCTATGGTGAGCGCTGTGAATTGTGTATGACTGTTGAATCACAGACCTGTACCTGTGAAACAAATAATACATTATATGTTAAAAAAAAAAAAAGAAGAAGAAGAAGAAGAAGATAGCAAGAGGGGCAGAATGAAGGGAGGGAAATCAGAGGGGGAGGCGAACCATGGGAGTCTATGGACTCTGAAAAACAAACTGAGGGTTCTAGAGGGGAGGGGGGTGGGGGATGGGTTAGCCTGGTGATGTATATTAAAGAGGGCACGTTCTGCATGGAGCACTGGGTGTTACATGCAAACAATGAATCATGGAACACTACATCAAAAAGTAATGGTGTAATGTATGGTGATTAACATAACATAATAATAATAAAAAACATCTACTTAATAAAGTACCATACAAAAGAAAAAAAATCTTAAAATTCTATGAATGGATAATGCCCATATAACCACAGGATGACCTCTTTATTTAAAAGTAGTCATCATGAATACTTATTTCTACAGAAAACACTTGATGACCTAAACTAGTATTTTTTTTTTTTTTTTTTTTAAAGATTTTATTTATTTATTTGACAGAGAGAGGCACAGCGAGAGAGGGAACACAAGCAGGGGGAGTGGGAGAGGGAGAAGCAGGCTTCCCGCCGAGCAGGGAGCCCAATGCGGGGCTCGATCCCAGGACCCTGAGATCATGACCTGAGCCGAAGGCAGACACTTAACGACTGAGCCACCCAGGCGCCCCCTAAACTAGTATTTATGATATACCTACATCTTAGTCCATTTCACTGCTGTAATGGAATACCATAGCTGGATGATGTATAAACAACAAAAATTCAGTTTTCTCATTCTGGAAGCTGTAAAGTCCAAGATAAGGCACTAGCAGATTTGGTGCCTGGTCTGATGTCCTCACATGGAAGAAGGGGAAAGGGAGCTCTCTGGGGTCTCTTTTATAAGGCACTAATCCCATTCATGAAGGCTTTACCCTGATGACCTAATAAACTCATAAAGGTCTGACCTCCAAATGCCATCACACTGGGATTAGATTTCAACATTTGGGACACAAACATTCTGTCTATAGCAATGTATAAACACATCAAGTTATGAAATAGCATTGATAATAGTGTCCATAAGTGTTCAGCAGGGCATGCACTAAGTATCAGCTTCTTAGGGCTTTTGTAACAAAGTACCCTAAACTAGGTGGCTTAAGACAACAGAAATTGATTCTCTCATAGTTCTGGAGGTTAAAAGTCTGAAATTAAAGAGTCTATAGGCCCATACCCCTCTGAATCCTAAGGAAGAATCCTTCCTGACCTCTTCCTAGCTTCCGGTGGTTGCTAGTAATCCTTGGAGTCCATGGGCTTGTTTATATGTCACTCCAAATTTCTGTCTTCATCTTCAGAGGATGCTCTCCTTTGTGTCTGGGGGCCACCATAATTCAAAATGACCTCATGTTGATGACACCTGCAAAAACCCTATGTCCGAATAAGGTCACACTCAGAGGTACTGAGAGTGAGGGCTTCAATAGCTCTTTTCAGGGAAGACATTCAACTAACAACAGTTGTTAGAGGTGTTATTTCTGGGTCATTGAGTTTATGGGTATTCTGTATTCTTATTTGGACCTCACATGATTTGCCAAATGTCTACAACAAATGTAAATTAATGTAAGAATTAAAAATGGACATTTAAAAACAAATTTAAGGGGCTTCTGTGTGGCTCAGTCAGTTAAGCATCTGCCTTTGGCTTAGGTCATAATCGCAGGGTCTTGGATCAAGTCCCTCATCAGGCTCCCTGCTCAGTGGGGAGCCTGCTTCTCCCTCTGTCCTTCCCTCTGCTCGTTTTCTCTCTCTCTCTGTCAAATAAATAAATAAAATCTTGCAAAAATTAAAAACAAATAGAAACAAATTTAAAGGGATCACATAATATGATTTGAATATAATTCTTTTCTTAAGATTTGATTTATTTTGAGAGAGAGAGAGAGCATGCAAGTGAGGGAGGAGCAGAGGGAGAGAATCTCAAGCAGACCCCACACTGAGTGTGAAGTCTGATGCGGGGCTCGATCCCACAACTGTGCGATCACAGCCTGAGCCAAAAGCAAAAGTTGGAAGCTTAACCGACTGAGCCACCCAGGCACCCCTGAACATGACTCTAATCATATGTAACTGACTTGTGAAAGTTACACTGATGCTTTCAATTATGGATAGAGATAGAAATATACCAAATATGCAATTAATCTGAATTGTCAGTTAGCTGAAGATCATTCAAGTACTCAACAAAAAAAGAAAAGAAACTACCCCCCTCCTCATTATTTAATGCTTATTTAATGTGCCCTTACTTAAGTGGGGGATAATTTATGGCCTCGCTCATAAATTGAAGAGCTATAATGGAGAGAATGTAGGGTCTATTTCCCCAGAATCTCCTTTTATAAAAGAGAAAAGATATTCCTGTAAGTTGACATTGGCTTAACCTTCTCACATTCCTTCCTAGGGAAATTTTTTCAAACCATAATGTATGACCAAAATCCATAATTGTGAATTTGGAAATAAACAGTGCTTTCCTTTTTGTGAAAATAAGTTCCACTTTAAAAGTCTCATACACTGTTTTCCTAAAATTTGGCTTTGGGTCATTAACTGATTTTCTTGGACGATAAGTACTATTAGTTGAAAGCAACTGTGTAATTTCCAAATCCAAGAGAGGCAAATTGTCTTTTTTTTGTTGGTGGTGGTGATATGAATTATACTTTTACTGTATTTAGAAAATTTCAGTAAAAGGGAAGTAATAAGGGAAGATAATTTAAGGGGATTAATAATTTTCAAAATGCCAGAGGCCAAATTATAATCAAGTTTTCATACATTTAGTTAATTAACACTTTGAAAGAGACTTAATTTATGTGGAATTTAGAGTACTCTTAATAGGTTAGGCACATGTAATTGCCTCTAGTACCTATAATCATCTTGATGCATAATTTTCATGGATTAGGATGAAGATGAATGATCTGGAAAAGCATTAGAATTCCAAAAAATCTTGCTAAATGTTTATACCAATGTTCAAGTTCCTTGAAGAGCACTCCAATCTGTTACTTCATTTTTAAGAATCTTGTAACTATTTATTAATAAGATAAAGTAAACTTCCTGCTATAATTGATGTCAACATTATATTATTTAGCAGTAACCTACTGGTTATTTATAGAAAGCATTATAGAGATAAAAATAAATTGCTTTTCAGAAAAGTTTAAGAAGGTTCTATTATGGTCAATAAACTGTGGAATAAATATAAAGCTCAGTTGTTGCTCTTAAAAGGTGTACATATAGTTCGTAAGATAAGATTTGTTCAACAGTAAATAAAATGTACCTTAAGTCAATGAGACAATGTAAAGAAAAGAGATGAGCATACAGAGATGTTAACTCTTTTATAACTGTTTGGGAGAGTTATGTACTTTTAGTGCTTGTTCTTGTCTCCAGTTCCGGTATCAGAAATTTCAACTAATGTATTAAGGTTATGCAGAGGAGATATTCTAACAGGAATTAATTCTAGAAGTTTCCGTCCAAGGAATAAACCACTCTAATATATTAAATGTAGTTTCTTCCTTACTGCAGTGAGTGAAATTCTCTTCATATTGAGTCATGTTTCTAATTCTTCCTTCTCTTTCTCATTTTAATAAAAAGCAAGAAAGCCTTTGAGAAATATTTATTCTTTCTATCTTTCTAAGTTTATAAATCTTGTTGGCTTTAAACGCTTTTTAAAGAATAACTTTATATCTTCTACACTTTCCAGTGGTCACCTTGAGATTAATGGAGATGTGCCTTACTTTTTCTTTCTCCTCAAAATTGTGTCATTTTTTCCCTTTTTAAAAATAACTGGTCTAGAATTGAACTGATACCCATTTGGACTCTTGCTGCACTTCCCAAAATATTTGATGATTACTATGCACTCTCTTCCTTCTTTAACAGGATTAGGGTCTGGTGCCCCATTATCTTGTCACAATATAAACCTCAGACTAAATTTACAACAGTGTTTTTCTTTCTTTCTTTCTTTCTTTCTTTCTTTCTTTCTTTCTTTCTTTCTCTTTCTTCTTTCTTTCTCTCTCTTTCTTTATTTTCTTCCTTTCTTTCATCAGTTACCTTATATCAGTGAGAGAAAAGAGAAAAAATAGAAAAACAAGCAGACAGTCCTCAGGCAGAAATCTCCACACTCTGAGCTCCTATCTGTATCCAGAATTCTAGACAAGATGAAGTTTCCTTTAAATGTTGAGATTGTAGTATTTATTTCTTAAGAATTTAGCATGATCTTGATATCATTTGGAGCAAGAAGAATTTTAGGAGGAGAACAGCATGAAGGTTCCAGGCTTCTTGTCTGACCTTCTGTTTCTCCGTATTACTTCCCTTTTGTGTAGACTACTACAGCTTATCTCTGAAGCTGAACTGTTGTCAGTCCAGAAGACACTGTTTTCTATCAGGATCATAAACTGAGCTGTTCTGCCTATACTTCTCTGCTACCCCTCTTTTGCCATTAATATTTTATCTACAGCTCTCTGTAAAAAGAATTAATGTTCTGTTTTGCTTTTTCCTAGGCTAGATCAAGTTCACACAGATACCTTACTTTCCAGGAGTGGAGTCTCATCCCATTCAGTTTGTGTTCTGTTATTATGGTGCTGCTCTGTAAAATAGGTTTTTACAAAAATGAAAATGGTATACAGGGGATAGCTTGAAATTGTGTAGGTTCTCAAACACATGTGTTTGTCTCTAGTCGAAACACCTAGTCAGGAACTAAGGGAGGTGTATTAAGTGAGGTGTATAAGCCTCCTCTGCTCCTCCCCTCAATCACTTAAAGTGATTTAACCTCTCTGGGAGAGAAGTACTTCTCTCAAGCTCATTAGACAAAGTTTAGATTCTTTTTTTTTTTATGTTAATCACCATATATTACATCATTAGTTTTTGATGTAGTGGTCCATGATTCATTGTTTGCGCACAGTTTAGATTCTTGAGGCTCTCTCAATAAAGACCAAGATTAATTAACTCAGAATGCACAGGGCAGTATTTAACTGTCTATTAGATATGAGGCACTTGGAAAAAAAAAAGATATGGGACACTTGAGTAATTGGAAATTTTAGTTGAACCATATGAAATTGCTGATTTGGTCAAATTGGTCAAATAATAACAAATAATCCATATAATTTAAATTAATAGATAAAAAATGAAATTATTCCTTAAAGTAAGTCTAGGTGGCAAAAACTTGAGAGTGGAGGCAGTGTGCTTAGAATCCTAACCTAGCAAGAAACTTATTAGATCATAAACGAACCAAACATTATTCAAAGGTCACCTAAACGTTGTTTAAATAACTATAAGTAGAAATTTTAAAAAAGATTTTCAAACTTAGTTCAAAAGCTTAAAAGGGAAGCAATATATATATATATATATTTTTCGGTTTTCACTAAAGAAGGAAAGGATTGGGGCACCTGAGTGGCTCAGTCGGTTAAGCATCTGCCTTCAGCTCAGGTCACGATCCCAGGGTCCTGGGATGGAGCCCTGCATCAAGCTCCCTGCTCAGCGGGGAGCCTGCTTCTCCCTCTCCTGACACCCCTGCTTGTGCTCTCTCTTGTTATCTCTCTCTCTCTCAAATAAATAAATAAAAATCTTAAAAAATAAAGATGGAAAGGATTATTCTATGGATGCAAATCAGATGAGTGGCAAGGAGATGTACACACAAAAAATAATCTCAGGGCTTCTGATACCAACTGAGGACCCACTGAGCAAATACAGTAGGATGTTTAGTGGCTTTTACTTTGTAATTGTCCTGATTTAACATTACCTTGTAGGGAGACCGTTCTACTCCATTTTCCACATGAACCCTTCTACCCTGACTGTCGTCTCCTTCAAAACGGTGGTAGAGGGCTGCTATCCTCTGATTCCTAGCACAGACAGAAATCAATTACATTTTCCTTAAACCTACTGCTAATTTTGTTATCCTGAGAATCGTACCAAATGTTACAAATTGTTCAATAAACTATGAGACATAAAAGGAGTCACAAAGTGAAAATGATAAAGACCAATTCACCCCTACTCTGCATTAAGTACTCATTTATATTAATGCCCATACATTTAAGTGTATCTCTCTGTAAAAAAAAAAAAAAATATATATATATATATATATATATATATATATATATATATATATATA
>NC_058409.1:135610416-135733615 GCF_002201575.2 Neomonachus schauinslandi | reverse complement strand
ATATATATATATATATATATATATATATATATATATATATATATATATGGGCACCTGGGTGGCTCAGTCATTAAGCATCTGTCTTAGGCTCAGATTATGATCTCAGGGTCCTGGGATCGAGCCCTGCATCAGGCTCCCTGCTCAGGGGAGAGCCTGCTTCTCTCTCTCTCCCACTCCCCCTGCTTGTGTTCCCTCTCTTGCTGTCTCTCTCAGTCAAATAAATAAATAAAATCTTAAAATATATATATATGTATATATACATATATATTTATATATTTTGCAAACTGTGGGAAATAGTCTATTGAAAGAGCCCTTGGGCGCCTGGGTGGCTCAGTTGGTTGGGCGACTGCCTTCGGCTCAGGTCATGATCCTGGAGTCCCAGGATCGAGTCCCGCATCGGGCTCCCTGCTCGGCAGGGAGTCTGCTTCTCCCTCTGCCCCTCCCCCCTCTCGTGTGCTCTCTCTCATTCTCTCTCTCTCAAATAAATAAATAAAATCTTTAAAAAAATAAAAAAAAAAAAAGAAAGAGCCCTTGACAGTTTGCTTGGGTCACAAAATAATCAACCTCACCTTCCTTTGTGCCATGAAAAAAATCCCAATATAAGAGAAAAATAGTTCTCAGGAAAACCAAAAACCAAAAAACAAAAAAACAGTTGAGATTTTTCTCAGTTTCTGTAGTTACCCACACTTGTTCTGAATAAAGTAGATAAAAGTGTATTTACAATAGCCAAGGTGTTATGACTAGCTGACTAGTTGGAGTGTGTATTTTTTTTTTCTCACTTTATGCAAGATATGCAAGTAAAGGACATAGCCTTAATGTCAAATTTTACTATGTGCAATCTATTTCCACAACCAAAGCACAAGGATAACTATGCAGTAAGCTTTTATTTCTAAATTTTTATGATATAATCTTTCCTTCCAAATACATGATGACCTTCATTCAAGTCTCCATTTCCTTCCAAATACATGATGACCTTCATTAAAGTCTCCATAAAGGAGCGTACGTAAACTCAATAATTGTGCGAAGGTTCAGAAGGATTGTGGTACTCTGCTTTGGAAGTAACTTCAAATACTATCGGGTTTGGCCAACAAAGCCTGAGGCAGTGAATGAAAAGATTACTCCAGACACCCTAGTAGGAGCAAAGAGAGGGTGTGGGGACCAGAGGCTCTAGCGGTGAAAGGTACTGAGCCAGATTCTGCCTCCACCTTTATTGTGAGGATTAACAATACAACAAGGGAATAAGAAAAACAAGAAGGACTGTGAAGCTGTAATAATCAGGACAGTGGTCTAAGGAGTATTGTGTGAATAGAACAAGCTGAGCTCCTGATGGGTGTGCAGACAGGGAGTGCATGGAGTGCATGACCTCCAAAGATAAAGGTCTCTTCTAAGTCAACCATCTACTCCCTGGATGAGTGTATTGAGTTGCAGCAAGGATCCAGCTGTTTTCAGCCAGGAAACCTTAAAGGGAGCCCAGTTTTCTGGACACTCCTTCTTTGCTTTGCAATTAGTCTCATCCAGTGAGGCATGTGTTTATTAAATCTTATCTAGCCAGGCACTACGAATCCCCACAAAATCCTATGGAACACTATTTTTTCCTATTTTTATCAGAGACAAAGCTTTGATATGAGAGTAGAATTCATTGTCAAGAAGAGACCAATTTGATTTCAAATTAATTTGTTGTGTCAGGGTGATATAAATTATCATTTAAAAAATTGACAATTAAAAAAATGATTTTTCCATAGTTTTCATGCTGAAATGTGGATCTTCTTTTTTTTTTTTTTCAAGATTTTATTTATTTGAGAGACAGAGAGAATGAGAGACAGAGAGCATGAGAGGGAGGAGGATCAGAGGGAGAAGCAGACTCCCTGCAGAGCAGGGAGCCGGATGTGGGACTCGATCCAGGGACTCCAGGATCATGACCTGAGCCAAAGACAGTCACTTAACCAACTGAGCCATCCAGGCGCCCTGTGGATCTTCTTTTATTTTCCAACTTTGTAAAACTTTTATTCATGATGTTAAAATGTTAGTAGGTCTAGGGGCGCCTGGGTGGCTCAGTCATTAAGCGTCTGCCTTCCACTCAGGTCATGATCCCAGCGTCCTGGGATCAAGCCCCGCATCGGGCTCCTGGCTCACTGGGAAGCCTGCTTCTCCCTTTCCCACTCCCCCTGCTTATGTCCTTGCTCTCACTGTCTCTCTCTCTGTCAAATAAATAAAATATTAAAAAAAAAATGTTAGTAGGTCTATATGTACTCTCCCTCATCTTCTTCAATCCAGGGCAGATAGAGTATTGACTTACCTTTTGAAATCTAGTGGCTAAATAGACATAATATCTGGAAATAAGCAAAGCAAAATAGAGATACATGAACAGGAATCTTCTTCTCATCATGCTTAGCAAGACAAAAATACCTTAACAGCTTATGAAATTATTGAAAAACACACACATGTACATATATATGCACACATACTATCACTTTAAATTTTAAATTTCTCCCGAAGTCACAATAGTCTAAAAAAGCTATCCCTTGTTATGCCATATACCATATCAAAACACTATTTTCTTCTTACTAGTACTTTTTTTTTTCTATTTTTTAGCTGATTGTGCAGGATATTCTAGGGCAGGAAGATTACCTGCAATATTCACAAGTCAATCAATATGATACATAACATTGATAGAAAGGATAAGAACCGTATGATCATTTCAGTAGATGCAGAAAAAACATTTGACTAAGTACAACATCTATCCACACTAAAACCCTCAATAAAACGTAGGTTTAGAGAGAACATACCTCAACATAATGAACGTCATATATTAAAAATCCACAGCCAATATCATCCTCAATGGGTAAAAACTGAGAGTTTTTCCTCAACAGTCTGGAACAAAATAGGGATTTCCCTTCCCACCACTGTTATTTAACATAGTACCAGAAGTCTTAGCCACAGCAATCAGACAACAGAAAGAAATAAAAGGATCCAAATCAGTAAGGAAGAAGTCAAACTTTCACTATTTGCAGATGACATGATACTCTATACAGAAAACCTGAAAGTCTCCACCAAAAAATTGCTAGAACTGATACATGAATACAGTAAAGTTGTAGGATACAAAATCAATGTAGATATCTGTTGCATTTCTATACACCAACAATGAACCAGCAGGAAGAAAAATTAAGGAATCAATCCCATTTACATTTGCACCAAAACCCATAAGATACCTAGGAATAAACCTCACCAAAGATGTGAAAGACTTGTAATCTGAAAACCATAGAACACTGATGAAAGAAATTGGAGATGACACAAAGAAATGTAAAAACTTTCCATGCTCATGGATTAGAAGAACAAATATTGTTAAAATGTCTATACTATTCAATGCAATCTACACATTTAATGCAATCCCTATAAAAATACCAACAGCATTTTCCACAGAACTAGAACAAACAATCCTAAGCTTTTTATGGAACCACAAAAGACCCTAAATAGCCAGAGCAATCTTGAAAAAGAAAAACAATGCTAGAGGCATTATAATTCCAGACTTCAAGTTATATTACAAAGCTATAGCAATCAAAACAGTATGGTACTAGAACAAAAATAGACACATAGATCAATAGAAAAGAATAGAAGAAATGAGCCCAAAATTATACAGTCAGTTAATCTTCAACAAAGCAGGGAAGAATATCCAATGGGAAAAAGCCTCTTCAACAAATGACGTTGGGAAAACTGGACAGCAACATACAAATAATGAAACTGGACCACTTACACTCTACACATAGATAAATTCAAAATGAATTAAATACCTAAATGTGAGACCTGACACCATATAAATCCTGGTAGAGAAGACCAGCAGTAACCTCTTTGACTTTGGCCCTAGCAACTTCTTTCTAGATATTTCTCTTGAGGCAAGGGAAACAAAAGCAAAAATAAAATATTGGCACTTTATCAAAATAAAAAGCTTCTACACAGCAAAAGAAACAATCAACAAAACTAAAAGGCAACCTATAGAATGGGAGAAAATATTTGCAAATGACATATCCAATGAAAGGTTAGTATCCAAAATATATAAAGAACTTATAAAATTCAACACTGAAAATATGAGTAATCCAAGTAAAAAAGGGAAGGAGACATGAACAGACATTTCTCCAATGAAGACATCCAGATGGCCAACAGACACATGAAAAGATGCCTAGCATCACTAATCATCAGGGAAATGCAAATCAAAACTACAATGAGATATTACCTCATACCTGTCAGACTGGCTAAAATTAACAACACAAGAAACAACAGGTGTTGGTGAAGATGTGGGAAAAAGGAACTCTCTTCACTGTTGGTGGGAATGCGAATTGGTGCAGCCGTTCTGGAAAATAATATGGAAGTTCCTCAAAAAGTCAAAAACAGAACTACCCTACGACCCTACCATCCAGCAATTGCACTTCTAGGTATTTACCCAAAGGGTACAAAAGTACTAATTCAAAGGGATACATGCACCCTATGTTTATAGCAGCATTATGTATAACAGCCAAATTATGGAAACTGCCCAAGTGTCCATTGATGAATGAATAAGGAAGATGTGGTACACACACACACACACACACACACACAATGGAATATTAGCCACAAAAAAGAATGCAATCTTGCTATTTGCAATGATATGAATGAAGCTAGAGAGTATGCTAAGTGAAATAAGTCAAGCAGAAAAAGACAAATACCATATTATTACACTCATATGTGGAATTTAAGAAACAAAACAAATTAACATAGGGAAATAAAAGAGAGGCAAAACAAAAAACAGACTCTTAGCTACAGAGAACAAACTGATGGTTACCAGAAGGGAGGTGGGTGGGGGGATGGGTGAAATAGGTGATGGGGATTAAGGAGTGCATGTGCTGTGATGAGCACCAGGTGTTGTATGGAAGTGTTGAATCACTACATTGTACACCAGAAACTAAAATTGCACTGTGTGCTAACTGGAATTTAAATAAAAACTTTTTAAAAAATTAAGAAAAAACTAAAAACAGGATTTTTTCCCTTTTGTTAGCAAAATCTAGCTCATGTCTTTTGCAAAGGTCAATTTTAACTTTTATTCAGTTTTAGTTTCAGTATTTTCCTTGGAACAATGTAAAAACCTTCATAAATAATTCTACATTTTAAGAGGAAACTGACTAGTTTTTCTGTATGGAAAAAAGTCAATGCATTTTTTCTGGCATTATGGTTTTTTCTAAGTTTTTAAAACATACTCCGAATTTATTTCAATATCAATTTCAGGCACTTCATGGTGATGTGCAATATTCATTAATGTCAAGATAACTAGAGAAATGTGAGAATTATAAAGGAGAAATTTTAAAAAGAAAACTAAACAAGGGTAAGGTTTAAAATGGGCCCATCAATAAGGTGGGTACAATCATATTTCATGTGCGAATCAAATGTTTAATTCTAATCTTCCAAGAATCCAACCTAAAATATAAAACATTATTAATTATACAAGTAATCATGCCATCTGTGTAAAGACACTATTCTTGGTACAAAATTCAGAAAGAATTTTGACCCTTGGACTTCAATACTATCTTCAAAAGATTTGTCACACTTGAGGTTATAGTACTATTCATTGACCAAGTCAAAATATTTATTAATCATCTATTATAGGAGGGACATTGTGCTGGAAGCAGATTATCATAAAGAACAAGATCAACAAATGTCCTTATTTATAGAATCTGAAATCCGTCTAGCAGGCAACACTGAAAGAAAGAGCTAATTGTAAAGCAGGATTTTACTAAAGAAATATAGCAGATAGTACTTATGAGGGGTTCATAAATTAACCTTGAGGAGTCAGGGAAAACTTCCCAAAGTAAATCATCTGTATGCTGAAACCCAAAGCAATCTCTAGGTAAAAGAGGCTTGGGGCTTGGAGATTTTTCCTGCATTGGGAATAACCAGAAGCTGGAGAGGAACTGCACTGTAGAAGATGTGGAATTAGGTGATTGCCATCATCCCTGACAATTCCAAGACAGGCTCATGCAAATAAAATTGTCCTTGGTAGAGGAGACAATATTCTAGTAATTAAAGCAGATTGTGTTCAAAAGTGTTGTTTTCTTCTTGATGCACCTGTTTCATGTGGAACTATCAGTTACAGAAGCAGTTGGAGTGCAAAACAACTAAGAGTTTGAGGACTAACACAATCAGGAAACTGCATGTAGAAATAAAGTATAAGAATCATATTCTTGAGCTTGAATGTGGGAGTTGAGTTGTGATAAAAATGGTAACTGTGGCCCATGTTTCAGTCAAGTGAGTCTGTGTCTCCTTTATAAGGCGGTGAATTAACATTTTAAAATTAAACTGAGCTAGGTTTCAAGACCCCACTTCCTCATTTGCCTTAAGCATTTTCTACGTGCTTATCACCAAGTTCCACTGCAAAGAAGTATGGAGTTATCTGACTTCCAATCAGAGCCACCAGTCTGTATCGTAATTTGGAAAGTATTATTGTGATCCCAAAGATCAGTTTCTACTTGTCTATTTCAATGAATAGTCAGCTCTATAGAGTCTCTCAATAGAGAGCACTTTCTTATTCAGTGTGGCTTTGTCTCATAGAGACAATATGACTGAACAGCTACCTACCTTAACACCAAAAAACAGCATAGTATAACTCAGTGCATGTGTGTGTGTGTGTGTGTGTGTATACACTTTAGTGTGATTGCATAGAAATATATCATGAGGGGTTAAAATATGTATATTGGGGGTCCACAATATGAAGATATGAAGATTAGCTGTTACATTTATGACCTCTGATTTTTCTCTTTAAGTATGAATAAATATCTTGCTCTGTAGGGTGGCATCAGCAAGGGGAGTGGGACAAGACACAAATATAGCTTCTCCCTTCTAGAAGAAAAAAAGATTCATTCTCCCTAGCATTGAAGAAAAAAAATAGTTAACATGGGGTTTACTAATAATGCGCATTATTTCTTCTTTGCCTTCATACTTTTATACACTTAACCTGCTTTTCAATGACATAATTTTTTAAAATTATGGCTGCATTCGGTAAAACTAAGCAGTTAAAAATATAGAAACCAGTTTCCCCTGGGTGGCACACACTCTTCATTAGGTCCTGACAAAATGTTCTGAAATAGTGTGTGTGTGTGTGTGTACATGCACACACAGGTACTATAGTTAATGTAATTATAAAAACATATAAAAGGTATAATTTTAAAAGCATCTTTTTTTTTACTCACTGTCCCTCAACTCTATTCTTTGACTATACTTTTTCTCCTATTCCCACATGAAAACTCCTGCAAGCTTCATGATTTCTTGAGTTATTAATAAGAAATAAAATGTTATACAGTAATTTAGGTCATAAACACAGTAACCAAAAGTGACTAGTCCCAGGTCATCAATTCAGAGCTGTGACCTTTTGAATTTGCTCTAATATAACCTCTCAACCCTTTCCACAGCTTGAGCCTGTTATCCTTAATGGTCAATACAAATTAAAAATAAGAAGCTTAATCAGCCCTGTTGAAAGTAAGGGAAAACACTCCTCCCCTCCCTTCTTTGGAGCATTTTCCTTAGGGAACTTGTAAAATCTTTCTTTGTCTCTTTAAATTGTATGTAAATCTTTTCTTTTCTGTCCTACTTTATTTTATTTCTTTTTTTCAAGTTTTTATTTAAATTCCAATTAGTTAACATACAGTTCATCACAAGTGCCCTCCTTAATCTCCATCACCCATAACCCATTCCCCCACCTACCACCCCTCCAGAAACCCTCAGTTTGTTCTCTATTGAGTCTGTTTTCTGGTTTGCCACTCTCTCTCTCTCTTTTTTTCCTATGTTCATCTGTTTTGTTTCTTAAATTTCACATATGAGGGAAATCATATGGTATTTGTCTCTCTGACTTATTTTGCTTAGCATAATCTTCTCTAGCTCCATCCATGTCATTGCAAATGGCAAGATTTCATTCTTTTTTATGGCTGAGTAGTATTTCACTGTGTGTGTGTGTGTGTGTGTGTGTGTGTATTATCCGTTCATCTGTCAATGGACACTTGGGCTCTTTCCATAATTTGGCTCTTGCTCATAATGCTGCTATAAATATCAGGGTGCATATATCCCTTTGAGTACTTTTTGTACCCTTTGGGTAAATACCTAGTAGTGCAATTGCTGGCTCATAGGGTAGCTCTATTTTTAACTTTTTGAGGCACCTCCATATTATTTTCCAGAATGGCTGCACCAGTTTGCACTCCCACCAACAGTTTCCTTTTCTCTGCATCCTCACCAACACCTGTTGTTTCTTGTGTTGTTAATTTTAGCCATCTGACAGGTGTGAGGTGATAGCTCACTGTAGTTTTGATTTGTATTTCCCTGATGATGAGTGATTGATCATCTTTTCATGTGTCCATTAGCCATCTGCATGTCTTCTTTGGGAAAGTGTCTATTCATTTCTTCTGCCCATCTTTTAATTGGATTATTTTTGGGGGGGGTGTTGAGTTTTATAAGTTCTTTATATATTTTGGATACTAACCTTTTATTGGATATGTCATTTGCAAATATCTTTTCCCATTCCATAAGTTGCCTTTTGGTTTTGTTTCCTTTGCTGTGCAGAAGGTTTTTATTTTGATGAAGTCCCAACAGTTTATTTTTGCTTTTGTTTTCCTTGCCTCAGGAGACATATGTAGTGAGAAGTTGCTACAGCCAATGTCAAAGAGGTTACTGCCTATGCTCTCCTCTAGGGTTTTGACTGCTTCCTGTCTCACAATTCTGGACTTCAAGTTACAATGTTGTGATCAGTACAGTATGGTACTGGCACAAAAACAGACACATAGATCAATGACCAGAATGGAAAACTCAGAAATGAACTCACAACTATATGGGCAATCAGTCTTTGACAAAGCAGGAAAAAGTATCCAATGGGAAAAAGACGGTCTCTTCAACAAATGGTGTTGGGAAAACTGGACAGCTACATGCAAAAGAATGAAACTGAACCCCTTTCTTACACCATACACAAAAATAAATACAAAATGGATAAAAGACTAAATGTGAAATAGAAAATCATCAAAATCCTAGAGAAAAACAAAGGCAGTAACCTCTTTGACATCAGCTGTAGCAATTGCTTACTGGATAAGTCTCCTGCGGCAAGGGAAAAAAAGGCAAAAATAAACTATTGGGACTGTATGTAAATCTTTTTTTTTTTTTTTTTAATTTAACTCCAGGTTCTTTTCACATTCCATATTATTCTGAAAATTAGTCAGAACTGGGGAAGCAAAACCTTTGTTATTGAAAACAATATGTGAATGAGAGTAAAGAGAAATGGTATGACCTAATTCATATATTTAGAATGGAACAGATCATCTCTTAAATTTGGGTCTGCTCTGAGTCGAAACAACAGTTGGAGCCAACAGGAACTCCTGGGGCATTGGCTCAGGGATGCTTCTTCAAGATCTAAGCTATCAAAAAGACAAAGGAAACAAAAGCAAAAATGAACTATTGGGACTTCATCAAGATAAAACCTTTTGCACAGCAAAGGAAACAGTTGACAAAACTAAAAGACAACCAGCAGAATGGGAGAAGATATTTGTAAATGTCTTATCAGATAAAGGGCCAGTGTCCAAAATCTATAAAGAACTTATCAGACTCAACACCCAAAAAACAAATAATCTAATCAAGAAAAGGGCAGAAGACATGAATAGACATTTCTTCAAAGAAGACATACAAATGGCCAACAGACACCTGAAAATATGTTCAACATCCCTTGGCATCGTGGAAATACAAATCAAAACCACAATGAGATTCCACCTCACACCAGTCAGAATGGCTAAATTTGTCATTTACATTTGTCATGGGCCATGCCTGTGGCTAAAATTAACAAGTCAGGAAACAACACATGTTGGTAAGGATGTGGAAAAAGGGGAACCCTCTTGATGCTGTTGATGGGAATGCAAACCTCTTATGCTGTTGATGGGAATGCAGCCACTCTGGAAGACAGTGCAGAGGTTCCTCAGAAAGTTAAAAATAGAGCTACCCAACAACCCAGCAATTGCACTACTAGGTATTTATCCAAAGGATACAAACACAGTGATTCGAAGGGGCACATGTATGTAAATCTTTTGAAAAGCTAAGTAAGCCTCAGCTTTGGGACCCAGGAATGTCTTTGAAATGACCTGGGAGCCATCTCTTTGAAATGTCATTATCAAGGAAGATAGTGTCCCTATTTCCCAGTTTCTGTGGGAGAGCTGGAGTCTAAATTATGTAGGCAACTCACTCCAGATTGCAAACATATTTCCTCTCATAAAAATATGAAAAGTTTGTGCTTCCTTTGTACAATGCCAAATAGCTAGCAGGTGATCACTCCAATTAACATGTGAATTTAGGATGATTTATGTGTGACAAATGGTCTGTCAAATCCTTATCACATGTATGTAATGTGTTACATCTGCTTGGCTATATGAACGGGTATGATTTTATTTGGTCTTCGCAATCTTTTGGCAAATTGCCTGTGATATGCATTGTATTCTAGTCTAAGTATTATTCAATAATAAAACATTTCATTTCTTTTCTACTTTTGTGAGGAAGTTTTCTGGGTTGGAGAGGAGATTTTGTTTTAATTTATATTTGCCCAACACTATACACTGGCCCCTTTCACTAGGGAGAGATGAGTAAATGTCCTTTATACCTTCGTGTTTCTCCTCCTCATTTAGCTTTTAACTTCAAGGCAAGGGCAAGGAACAATACAGTGAAATAAAAAGCTATTACCTAGTAGGTCAGCCAGCAAGATGGCCTTAGGTTCTCTGATCCTGGTCAATAGTCAGCACTGACTTTTTCTTTCAACTGGAAACTTTCAGTTACATTTGTCATGGGCCATGCCTGTGGCTATCCCTGTATTCTTCCTGCATTATATTCACTTATATTTAGCACCTACAAATTCCTCATGGAGTTCTAGAAACTGGAAAACAACAGTAAATGGAACTGACAAAACCCTGTCTTGATCAGTCTCAATTTGAATTGTATATGCTAATATGGGCTTTTAAAGATAAACTGAGACATATTAAAATTTTAAGAGCTTATTTGAGCAAAAAACAATTTGAGAAGGATAATGCCAAGCTGCAAGTGGTTAGACAAACTCCAGTGACAGGACCTGGGAAAGACAAGGAGAAAAGATGAAAGCAAAGTTAGGGAATGATTGATTGGCTATAGCTCAAAGTCTAGTTGGCCATCTGTGATTGGTTGTTCTAAGGTTTTGTGACCTTGAGGCACTTAGAGGCTTTGATTTTGGTTTGCTGATGTAGGCCGCCTCAGCATTAGAACTACCTCAGTGTAATGGGCTCCTTGTTTAATTAATTTAACAGGACTAAGAGAAAACAAATGAAAAGAGGAGGAAAATATGTGTTAATGGGGAGCTTATGACAACTCCAGTTCAGGTGGCTAGATCTCCACTCAGTCGGAGGAAGGTGGTACTCTACTTCTTACATTCTATAAGATTTCTTTTAATCATCCACTTTTACTTAAAGCAATTTAAGTAGAATTCTAGCCTTACAAATATCACTATAACTAAACCATATTGGCCATATTAAGAATATTAAAGTGCAATGGAGGGGCAAGGGAGGAAGGAACCAGATGTTTCCTTGCTTTGAGATTCATGTTGCACTAAATAAATTTATTTAATTAGGAAAGAAAGTTAATAGATGAGCATTCAGTGTTTTACATATGATACAAAATAATCAGTATTCCGGAGGTCTTGAAAGATTATAAAGCAAGTACCATGTGATGAAAGTAACAGAGAAACAGAGCTGGAGGAACATAAATGTATTGTTAGAGGCTATATATTGAAATGTGGAATTTCCGACTTGAGCTGTGTCCTGCAATGAGAATATCCTGTGTTTGCATAAGGGGGCAGTCTCTATGGAACTATGACTGAGGCAGGGGAGAATGAGGTGGCCTTGGGTGGTGTATGAGTTTGCGAGGGCTTCCATAACAAAGTACCACAGACTGGGTGGCTTAAACAACACAGAAGCATTTTCTCACAGTTTTGGATGCTAGATGTATGAGCTAGAGATGGTAGAGATCTGTCACAGAGGCCTCTCTCTCCAGCTTGTAGATAGATGTCTGTCTTCTGTGTGCATCTTCATGCAGTATGTTATGGATTGAACTGTGGCCCTCAGCTCCATTCATGTTGAGGTCCTAAACTCCAGTGTGACTGTCATTAGAGATGTGGACTTTATGGATATGATTTTAAGGTTAAATGAGGTCACAAGGTCGGGCTGGTGAGAAGCAAAAAAGACATGCTTGGACTCAGCAAGAAGGCAGATGACTGCCAGCCAGAAAGACTGAATCTGCTAGTGCCTTGATCTGGGTCTCCCTGCCTTCGGGAACTGTGATAGACCACATTTCTATTGTTTAAGCCATTGGTCTGTGGCATTTTGTCATGGCAGCCTGAGCAGACTGATACATGGCGTTCTCCCTGTGGGTATGTCTGTGTTTAAATTCCCTGTTCCTATAAGAATACCAGTGATATTGGAATAGAGCCCACCCTAATGATCTCATTTTAACTTAATTTTCTCTTTCAAAGCCTTATCTCCAAACACCATCACATTCTGAGGTACTGGGGATTAAGATTTCAATATATGAATTTTGGGAGAACACAATTCAACCCATAAGAAATGGTGAGGGATATTAAATTGTGATTCACAATTATTTTTCTCTACATTATGCCATGTTTCTCTATAAGTAAAACATATTGCCAATTGACTTTAAGCACAAGACTTCACTGACCAGGGGAATGTAGACCAATGAAATATATTACATGCTCTCTGTTGCTGCATCTTGAAAGTCTGCCCTCTGCCATGTATATAACAAGTCCTAAATGAGGATTTCTCCTTCAGCATGAATTCTGGAATGAGAAGGCCAGTGAAGCCATGCATTACCAACAGAAGCCAGACAAGGAACATCTCATCTGCAGCCATCAGTTAATGTAAACAATAAAAACATACTTGTCTGTGTAAGTCCTAAAATATTAGTGTTGTTTGTTTCTAAAGCAAGAGCTGACTAAAAAAAAAATGTATACGACAACAGCAAGCTGCTACAGCAAACACCTAAAATATAGGACATAAGCTTTTGTTCTAGATACCAACTCATGAGGAAAATGCTATTGAAGTTTGCAACCACATTATGCATAAGAAAAACATTGGGTATGACTATCACCTATAATAACTTGCAAGACAGAAAAATTGTCAAATAAATTTATTACTTTGGGAAATGAAGTTTTATCCAATAGAGAATATGGGCAGCATGAATTGTTTATTATTAGCTGCACTGGATAAATACTGCCAAAAGTTAGATTGGCCCAGGAAAAGAAAAATCTGCTTACAAACAAAATTTTAAAAAGAAAATCAGAAGAGTATCAGGACTATAAGGATTTGAAGAAACAACTCTTTCTCAATTCTAGCCAGTGAAAGGACTGATAAAAATATTTTTAAAAATAAATATAAAGTCAAGGATGCTGTGGTCATGATACCCTTTGTTAAAATATATAGTTAGAATCACTTTGCACTTGGAAATTCTGTTCAGTTAAACAGAATAGCTACAGGAAAGACAACAAGGATATTATCCATGGAAGCCTGAGAAACAAGGTATTTCTAATCAGATAGAGAGAGGCATCTATATATAAACATTTGGAGTTGAATCAATTAATAAGATATTTTTTAAAATCGAGTGTGTTGTATTGCCTAAAATCCTACCAGTCTAGATTAAGGAAAATTGTGACTGCTTGAAATGAAAATATGACCTTTGAGTTCCAAAATTCCGAAGTACAAGAAACATGCTTAAAATACTGCATAATCCCCTAAAAGTTAATAGTCTTCTTTTCTCTTCAAAAGTATCCCAGGAGGCTTATAAAAAAGGAATGACTTTCCACAGAGCAGAGCCCTGGAGAACAATGCCTCCGGGAGTCCCTTCTAGGGTAAACAAGAACGTCATCAAGGGATATTCCGTATTTCAAGAAAAGGGGACTTACAACGTTTGCCTTGTCTTCAGAACTGCTATTGACCAGTGAATTGTACGTGTCTATTTTTTCCTCTTTTCCAGATGTGATAATTTATTATCATTGTCTTATTACTGTTCCACCATTCTGTGGTGTGGCCGTGTGTGCGTGTGTGTGATGTAAAAAAAACAGTATCTTATTTTTCAGCTCACAGATCTTGGATCAAATAAAACTGCATCCTGACCTGAGGCAGATCATCAGCTCCAAATGTTAAGTCTGATTACAATAATTGGATGAGGCACTTGGAATCTCTCAGAGAGAATGGGTTTAATTGCACTAAGAAAAAGCAGATGTTTTTGGCCAAGAGGGTGGAATTATGGTAGAATGTACTAACTGTTCAGTTCTTTGTTCTCTTCCAACCCATGCCATGCTTCCTTGGAGACTGAGTATACTTTACTGACTTGTACTTAACCATACATTGACCTATGGTATGCAAGCAGACATAATTTTCTCCAGATATGTACTGAAGCATTCAATGAACTTACATGATTTGGTTCTGTTTCATTCTATTCCTGTACTAGGACCATGAGAACAGCACATCCCAGGTGTGGGCAGCCTTCTGGCCTGCATTAAAGTACAAGAACTCCTTAGAGATGAGAAGATTGCAGAAAAGCTATAGCTCATCTGCAATCTCAAAACAAAACAAAAAAACAAAGAAGTTGTGTTTTTGTAACTGTATTTGGAGGTTGTTACTTCAATAAGAAATGACTAAAATAGATAAATCATCCAAATAATCACTGAAGCACAAATGCAAGACAGTGTGTGAGAAAAGTAAGAGAGAAAGTAAGTCAGTTTTCAAAACCTAAGGAAATGAGTCATAGTGACCAAGAGATCATAAAATCTTGCCAAAGAAGAGTACTTGAATTTTGTTTTGTGACCAGATGCTATAAATAAAAGAAAAAAGAGAGAAAGAGAGAGGGAGAGAGAGAGAGGGAGTTTCGTGTTTTGAGAGAGGCTAAAGAATGCTATTAAAACTCACTGTGACTTGTGTCGGGTAGGGAAGTGGATAGCTTCCCAATTTGAGATTACAACAGTTCTCATGGGTGAGAGTGGAGTTTCTATGAATCCCTGTTCATACTAGCCTTTGCGTTTAAACAGAGAGCAACACAAGTGGTGGTGGAGACATAGAGGGAGAGGGAGAAGCAGACTCCCCGCTGAGCAGGGAGCCGGGGATCATGACCTGAGCTGAAGACAGATGCTTAACCGATTAAGTCACCCAGGTGCCCCATGAAGGTAGGTTTTTAAAAAGACCTCAAGACCCAGAGTCAGAAACCTATTCTTTGAAGTGTAATGGTTGCTCTCTGTTTAAACCCAAAGGCTAGTATGAAACTCCCCTCTCAGAATGAAGGGGGGGGAAATTGGTGGGGGAGGTGAACCATGAGAGACTATGGACTCTGAGAAACAAACTGAGGGTTCTAGAGGGGTGGGGGGTGGGGGGATGGGTTAGCCCGGTGATGGGTATTAAAGAGGGCACATTCTGCATGGAGCACTGGGTGTCATGCACAAACAATGAATCATGGAACACTACATCAAAAACTAATGATGTAATATATGGTGATTAATATAACATAATTAAAAAATAAAAATAAATAAAAAACTACCTTCTAACTATTTTATGAAATTCTGAAAGTATTTTGCTTAAATGCCTCATCCTCTATTACTTAAGGCTATCCCTAATCTGGCTCCTGTTTAAACACTGTAGGTATGTACCAACATTTCCTTGCTGTGCAGCATAAACTCTAAAGTGACCAGTCTTTTTCTCCCACTAATGCATTAGCATCATTAAAGTGAAATAACATGCTCCATCTGAAGAGAGGGAGAAATACATCTCTCTTGCCTGGGTGAACCAGTGTTTTCTTTTTTTCTTTTTTTTTTTTAAGATTTTATTTATTTATTAATTTATTTGAGAGAGAGAGATAGCAGGAGCAGAGGGAGAGGGAGAAGCAGGCTTGCCGCGGAGCAGAGAGCCTGATGCGGGACTCGATCCCAGGACCCTGAGATCATGACCTGAGCCGAAGGCAGACGCTTAACCATCTGAGCCACCCAGGTGCCCCAAGTGAACCAGTGTTTTCAAGACACTGTGCTACCAGTTCCACAGAAATTATTGACAAAATATTGACAAATATATACATATTTGTTTATTTTTACTTGATAACTCATTCTATGTGAAAACCCCATAGAGAGCTTAGCCAGAAAGTAGTCACAATAAGTCAGCTTTACACCACAGAGTCCTTTCTCTTGAAAGCTCAGGTGAATTTTATTGGATCGAGATTTGCACATAGATTCTGTTGAAAGAAAACTTTCTTTTTCTAGTTCATTGGTTACCACAACCTGGGAGTCCTATGTGCCATATGTTGGGACATTTCAGTCATTAGTAATTCTGGTGTAAGAATGATTACTCATAAAATACATTTTAAATTAGGGAAGGTGAACAGTGGATAAGTTGTTACGAACAGAAAAAGTGGGTAGGAAACCAACAAGGGAAGGAATGTGGACAGGGACACATAATTTGGTTGTATGGAAATAAGAGTAAGGTAAATTCAGGTTAATGAGTTAAACAGATCATTGTTATGGAGGAAAGCCTCTCTTATGGGGTTAAAAACTACAGGACCAGAAAAACAAGGTGCACTCAGTGTCCAAACTGAATACAGTCTTTAAGCTCAGTGGTCTTGAAATTGAGCTTTCCTCAGATAACCGACAATTAGAACCAGCTGAAGCCACAAAAGTGACCTCCTAGGAAATAAAATATGTCACAGTTCCTGCCAGAGATGATGCCAATATGTCTCCAGCTAAAACTGAAAACATTTGGTCTTGAATGGACCTAGTAAGCTGTCCGTGATTATATAGCCATAAACTTTAGTGATGGGATAGGAACAAAGCCAGATTGCCATAGAATAGAGTACAAGAGTGATGCCAGAGCAAATAAAAATCTTTAAAGAAATGTGGTGGATACAGATTCCATTGGAATGTAAACATTTTTTTGATAGCCAATTTTATTTCTTTGAATTTCATTTGTTTATTTTAACAATTACTTCAATGAAGCAAAAACCTACTTAGAAATAACCTCATTATGTATTAAAAAAACTTAAGTAGTTATAGGAAAATTTAAATAAAATTTAAAGCTCTTAAACTTCTTTATCTTTCAAATTAGTCACTAGTTTTTATTTGTAGGGGTTATGTTTTAATATTCATGAGGATAGATTCATAAAAAATATTAAACCTTGAATATTTTAGAATAAAGATGTCTAAGCAAATGACTTACTGTTATCTTTCGAAGCTAATATTAATTTCTTAAGATTTTTGGTTAAAATATAAAACAGTTTTACTACTCAATACACTAAACCCCTTTAAACTTTGAAAGATATATATATTTAAACAGCTTTATTGAGATGTAATTTGCATAATGTAATTCACCTGTTTTAAGTATACAATTCAATGCTTTTTAGTATATTTAGAGTTGTGCAGTCATTAACACAATCTAATTTAGAACTTTTCCATCACACCAAAAAGAAATTTCATAGCTGCTATCAGTCATTCCCTTCGCTCCTCGCTAATCTCTAATCTCTGGCAACTATAACTTGACATTTTGTCTCTATAGAATTGTCAATTTTATGTAAACAAAATCAGGAAATTTTATATGAATAGAATTTTATGTAGTTGTTTATGACTGGCTCCCTTCACATACCATTATTTTGTAGTGTGTATCAGTATTCCATTTCTTTTTATTGCAAATAATATTCTATTGTATGTATACATCACATTCTGTTTATACATTCATCAATTGAACATTTGGGTTTTTTTTCCATTTCTTGAAAATTATGAATAATACTCCTATGGACCTTTGTGTACAACTTTTATGTTGACATGTATTTTTATTTCTCTTGAGTAGATATCTAGGAGTGGAATTGCTGATTTATATGGTAACTATATATTTAACATAGAAATATATTTTTATCAGTGAATTTCCTTTCTGTAAAAATAACAGAAAAACAAAACCACTTTCCAAAAAAATCTACAATTTTTTTTTTTCCCAAGAAACTTTATAGAACATTTTCAGTCATCCATACCAATCATTACCTATTTTGGAAATTAAAAAAAAAAAATTAAGGAATCAATTCAAAAACTCTGTGTTCCAAATCTAAGATGGTGGCCTCTGCCAAACACACATTTTTGTCAAAATAGCATTTGTATTTGCTGCAGGTTCTCTAAAAACCTAAATGACAAAAATGATCACAAAAGGTAGTAATTTTGTAATTTTTTGGCTGAGTGGTCCTGAGTCTATTGGCACCCAGCAATGAGGAAAATTATTTATAAACAGCCACATCATATGCTAGGCCAAAGTTCTGTCTTGCCTCCGACTTAAAAGTCTTGCAAAAGTGTTAGTGTGGCAAAGATTTTACATTGTTAATCAATTCTTATCAAACTCAATGTAGAAGTTAACTTTTTTCCTTATATAATCAATCTCATATCATATACTATTATTTTTGTACATTATTATTGATATATTAGAGGCTCTTAAAGTAGATTATAAACCAAAAGAGCCTAAAGATTTGTTTTCTTTTTTTTTTTTTTTAAGACTTTATTTATTTATTTGACAGAGAGAAAGATAGCGAGAGCAGGAACACAAGCAGGGGGAGTGGGAGAGCGAGAAGCAGGCTTCCTGCGGAGCAGGGAGCCCGATGTGGGACTCGATCCCAGGACCCTGGGATCATGACCTGAGCCGAAGGCAGAAGCTTAACGACTGAGCCACCCAGGCGCCCAAGATTTGTTTTCAATATCCATAAGTTTAAAGGCATTTTAATCTTTTAAGATTGGAAACTTAACAAGTGTCTTACTTTATAAATATTTTAGTTCTATTAAATGAGGAATTATAACTGTCTTTTTAACAGATTCTAAAGTAATGATTTAATAATCACAAGTTAAGGCAACCCTGGAGAGGGATAATGGTCACCTAATTCTATCCATTCATTTTTGAGAGGTCAAATTTCCCTTTAAAGTTCTTTTTTTTTCTTTTCCCTTAGTAGTCCAAGTTGACATTAGTAATGGAAATAGAGGAAAAAATAATGTTTACTTATTTTCCTTATGCTTGAGGCATTATTTGTTACATTAAACAACATTATCCTGATTTCCAGTAACTTACCAAGTTCCATTCATTATTAATCCAGGTTTGGAGATGAATCAATACTTGTGAATCAGAAACTACCTTTCTTATATAATATAGCAGAATTGATCACTGATAGAGTGGAAACTTTAATCCAGGGTGATCTAACACCAAAATATGTATGCTTTTTCCACCGCACAAAGATACTTCTCAATTGAATTCATTCATGTAATAAACAAATGCTTGTCCATTGAATGCATGTTTGTGTGCTAGGTGCTAAGGTTATACAATGGAATACCACAGTTTCTGCTCAAGAGAAGACTAAATTCAACCAGGAGAGACAGAAGTAATTATTGTGTGTAATTACAGTAAGAAGTTGTAAGTGGAACTTTAGGCATATAATACATGGGATAGAAGATGTGAATGACCACAATTAGGCTGTGGGGAAAGAGGTTGAGAATTCTGTTAGTAGAAAGTGATGCATATTATGAGAGCTATGGATAGCAAATAGACTAACTTTAGAAGAAAGCATGGGACAGGAGAAAGTATGATGCATACAGACTAATGATAGGAAGTCCAGAATCCAGAGCCCATGCACTGGAATGTGATGTGATGCAAACAATCTGGAATGAACACCTTAAGATAGATCACGAAGCTTCTTCTATGCTGAGCTACAGATGATTCACTTTTCCTCAAGGCTAGTGAGTGAGATAGGGGAACAGTAATCTGGTGAAAGTCTATGTATCAAAAATAGATTTGTAGCAAGAGTTTGAAAATAAAGCAGAACTTGTCCTAATGTCTACATGTTTATATTTAGATGGGGTGCCCCAACCCTGGGAGTCTAACTTGAGAAATGCCAGAAGCCATGCTGGGTCATTTATTCATTCATTCATTCATATACTTATTTAGAAAACAAATACTCCAACTATGTTTAAACATTTTAAAATTATAAAGTAGTTCACTGCAGAATTCTTAAACATTTTTCTCTTAGAAAAAAATGAAGGCTTTTGCTTTAGTGAATACTAATTCTTCCAACTTGCTTTTCCTTTCTTTGCTCTCTGTTGGAATCTGGCAATTCTACTCGAATGTCATTGAGATTGAGGCAAGTAGCCTTCTTTTATTGCAGAACAGATGTTCTAAGTGTTGGGTTCATTCGACATGGGTTGGGATTGAGACATCACAGCTGTTATAATTTAATTCTAGTGAGGTCAAAAGGCTTCATCATTATCAGTTCAAATATTCATAAAATATAATAAAATTTACACATATTTCCAATTAAATTGAATTTCACTTAGTCATGGTACATTGTAAACTCTACAATCACCCACTGTCATATATGGTAGCATGGGCTATGGTTTGACAAGTCAATATTCATTTCCATGATTACAATCTGAGGGGTTTTATTTGTATATATAACAATCATTACTGTCTTATTTTTATTACAATACTGAGAGGAGCCTGATTGAAAACAGCAGGAAAGATATCTTTCTGCATTACTGTCTTATTTCCAGACAATAGATACTCTGAGAACCTTTCTACATAACCAGATTCTCTGAATATTTTCCTGTTAACCATGGGGAAAAACAGAACATTTCTAAAAATCTATAGTGTTTGCCTATCACTCTTCAACTTTCTAAATCAGAAAAGTCAATAATTAATTTTGAACAATATCAGATTCAGTACAAAAAGACTGTATGATGAGCTTCCACAAATGATTAACTTCCATCTCAAGCAAAAATAATAGCAACTGTTTTGAAATAGATCATTCTTAACCTAAATAAGTTAGTGCACTGCAATTTAGTGATAAAGATTGTTAAAATAAGTTGACTTTGCAGTTTTCTGGTTATTTCACTCTTAACCACTGAATCAGATCCAATCTATATTGATGCAATCAATTTGTGAGAGGTAGCTATTACTATAGCTCCTTCGTTCCTTCGTTCCTTCCTTCTTTCCTTCTTTCCTTCTTTTTCTCTCTCTCTCTCTTTCTTCCTTTTTGTATTCTAATTTTGTCCTTACCACCCTGTTGTTAAATCATGGTTTTGGCAGTTGGAGGTCTGCAAGGTGATATCTCACTCTCAGATACCACAATGTGTCTCGGCAATCTGAAAGCAATCCCAGCTTTTATACCTGAATTTTGTCACTTTCTCAAGAGATTTGCTTCTTGCTATCATATATTAAATCAAGTTCTCCCTTCCTAATGTATCTTGCGTACCTCTTACTCAAGAATATAGATTCTTTCTGGGACATTATCATTAAAATAAAATAAATAATAGCAATAATAAATATGATTCTCCCTCTTGATTCTGAGATGCTTTCCATCTTCCCCCTCATTTCTCTCATTCCCTTCATGGGCATACTTCTTGAAAGAATCACCACCCACAGTCTCTTAACTTCTGAATCTGCCTTTCACTTATCTGTCCACAACTGGCTGGAGGCAGCTTTTACCATATATATTTTTTTTTCAATAATTATTGCTAAATCCATTGGCAGCAATTCCTCTCACCCGATCTTATTAAATGTTACAACAGCAGTTAAGTTGCTCCTATATGCCAACCTTTTCCTCATTATTTTACATTTTCTTCTCCCTTCCCTTTGTTTCCCCCCCACACTTTGTTTACTGTGACCATAGTCACTGGTTTTCTGTATACAATCCCAGCATAATTACTAAGAGTGCCCCTTTTCCCTCAGAAATGGCTCAGTTGGATAATTCTATAGTAAACATGTATTTGCAAAGCAAACTATTCTAATTTCTCAAATCTCAAAAATAAATGTCACTTCATCAGAAATGTCACCAGACAATCTTTACAAAGCATTCCCTAATTTACAGTTTTATCCCTTACTTTGTTTCCTTTAAGCAGATGTTTTAATTATCATGTATTTCATTATGTTCCTATCTGACTAGAAGGCCCAGAATTATTTTATATACTGCCAGGAAAGCAGCAACTTTTTCACACTATGAATTATTGTTTTTGTATCACTCATAATTTTGATTTTAAAGTTTTGAAAAGAACGGTTTGAATTTTATTCAACATTTATGACTTTTGTACATATAAAAAATCATAACTATAAGCAAAATAAATTGGTGCAGGTATCCCTAAGCCTTCCTTGAATTCACAGTCCAACTTTTTGTTTTTTGATTCACAGTTAGTGATGTCCATGTTTTCCATGGAATGCTATTAGAGAATTGACAAATGCAGAGAAAAAAGAAATCTTTTATTTTTCCAAAGATTTCTTTATCATTGTTTCCTGGATTTTAAATGAAACCACTGGCTCACATTTTGCAAGTTTGGTGTTGTCACTTTCTTAATTTCAGCAGAAGTGATCAATAATCAGGACTCCTCTTCCTTCTTTAAATAATCCTGTATATCTTGTGTACAGAAATGTCTGTGGAGTTACCTTTCAAGACCTACCACCAGCAATAACAGCTATATGTGCTCTTACATGAGCTTGTGTCTACACCAAATAGGACTGCCTCATTATTTCTACTTCCTGTCAACTTAAGCCAATTCCAGTCCTGCTCTCTTCCCCGGATCCTTGCATGCATCTCTTGCTTATACTTATAAGTTGAAGGGAAATCCCCTTTCTTTTATGTTAGTTAATTAGACTAATTAATTACATTAATTAATATGAGAGGCACTGCTATGTCTGTGAATTCCTTTCCCCTAAGGACTGAGAAATTTTGTCATGCAAAACATGACTCCACTAATAGTGATATATGAACTGCCCGACCAAATGTGCCCACAGGCAGAGAGTGATAATTACTTCTATTTTGACTACTAAAAAATGGCTTCCTGGACCATAGTAACAGAAAGGCACTATTAAACAGACAATGAATCCTAAGTTCAGAGACCTTAAAATGCAAAACAAAACCAAAAAGATGCATTTTAGTATTAGTAAAATAAAGGCTATCTTTGGTTGACATTTTTCATTGGCCAATGAATGCTCCCTCTGGACTGAAAGGCTCATGAGGTTCTGTCTATTTTGTTCCACAACCTTGAACAACAGGCCTAAGGTAGTGCTGCTGCATATTAACTGTTACATATTCATTTCCTGAATGAATGTATAAATCAAGCCACATAGTGGAAAACCTCTACAAATTGCTAATTTATTTTACAGAGTGAATTTATCAAAAGCTCTAAAGTAAAACCATTTCAATCTTAGGGCTTCTTATTTCTTAATTTGTTTTTTTAAGTGATAAAATTTAACACAAAAACCAAACAATAAAGTTATCATACTCTCTCTTTATATATTTAATTTTATGATTATATTTTATAGGCAAATATTATCAAATAATCATGTATTGTACATAATAGTCGATTGATATATATAATTTATATATGAGTGCTATCATATATATATATTTAATTACAAAACATATTTTGACTATTGGCTATCTCTGACTATAAAATATACAATTATACCTATATAACATTATATATATATATAATTAGATATAAAAACAGATACAAAATTTTATTAAATTTCACTCTATGTTTTTCAATCAGAAGTTTGGAATTTAACACCTAATGTTTAATGTTATAAACTCTTTTTACCTTATCAAATTGCCACAGAGACACCTTTAAATTCTGCTCTTTAATGTAGCTGTCTTTGCAAACTGGAGGAGTGTAGTTATATCATACAAAGAAATAAAAAACAGTATGAAGACAGTTTTTCCCAAGAAAAGTTTTGCGAATGTTTTGTGATTGCAATGCATTACTTTCTATTTAAAACTCCAAGAGTTGTAGGCTTTGTTTAAAAAATTGGCAGTTATAATTTTACTACCTATGAGAATTGGTGAATTCGCACATAAAGATGTGTCTTGTTGTGTACTTAATGATACATCTTCTCTCACTTCACCTAAGAGAAACGGCAGGGTTTTACCCTGACAATGTCACAGCTGTTTTAAATGCCCTTACTTAGACATTTCCCAGCTTTTATAGCTTGTGTAGCTGTCAGCAGCAATGACTTTTTCTTTGTTAGGCAAGGAGGTGTCTAAACTTATAATTAGACCTTGGTTATGAACTATGTAACTAGTTAATCATAGCTTTCATTAGGGCTTTTTGCATTCCAAAGGGATTTGAATGTAGCCAAGAACGGTGGCATGCACCAAACGAAGCCAGCTTGAGTTATTTTAAGATTTATTTTCTAATTTACATAAAAATGTGCATCTTCACCATATGACCCATAATTATCATCATCTGAACTAACATTTGATATATTTAAATTACCTAAAATGTTTGCATCACCTGTAACATCATTGTTCAAACTTGTCCCCCTTTTTTAGTTACATCATTTTAATTACATTACTGGGATATGTGTAAGCAAATAGCAACAATCTTTAACCAAATAACCATCAGAACATTGCCATCTTAACACATATAATCATACTAATACAAACAAATCTACAAAAATAATGCATTTTAATTAAAGTTCAATATAATGTTTATGTTGCTTAATCAAAGATAAATCATTAAGCTTCAGATTATTTTGAGTTAATGAAGCCTAGTCAATGTGTGATTTCTTAATTTTTCACTTCTTTTCTCTAATGAAACTTCCATGAAACTTTCATTAGTACAGTATGACTTCTCACTACTTGTATTTCATTCATGGCAAAAGCTTCATTCATGATTTGAGTATGACTGATTTTTTGTTTCCTATTAGCACTGCTATTTGAAGGTGCCCAACGTAATCTTAAACATGTATCAGAGGATACAAAAATAGCTTGGCAATATTTGGTTAAAAGATGATCACTAGGGCACGTGGGTGGCTCAGTTGGTTAAGTGCCTGCCTTCATTCGGCTCAGGTCAGGATCCCAGAGTCCTGGGATCAAGTACTGCATCTGGCTCCCTGCTTAGCAGGGAGTCTGCTTCTCCCTTGGCCTCTCCTCCACCCCGGCTTCTGCTCTCTCTCACTCTTTCTAAAATAAATAAATAAAATCTTTAAGAAAATAAATAAAATAAAAGATGGTTACTTAAATCATGTAAAACACAGTCAAAATAAAATTTAAATTATCCTTCAAATAAAAATAAATTAAATTAAAACATTCATAGATAATTTTAATGTAGCTGTATTTGCCCCCCTAGAATTATTTCTCTGGAACTCACAAGCTTCTCATTTTTTCACAGTGTTTACCACTGTCAACCTTAAAAGTAAAATAGCCAGTTAGTTTACCAGTGGAATAGGTTTACTGAGGAATAGCAGAGGAATTGCAATTTGGGACACATAAGCTACAGCAAACCATAGGTAAGCCCTGAGATCAAAGGAGAGGAACTGCTGCTTTATAAAGAAAAGGAGGAGGTTGGGAGGGGCTGCTTTGGAAGTCCATCGAGGAAAGTGAGAGTTCTGGGTAGTAATGGTTTCTCATTGGCTGAGTTGTGGAATTTTCTAATTGGCTGAGTTTGTTGCTGAGCAAGAAGAAATTCTTTCTTCTTGCTAAAGTAGTGAAGTAGGTTTTTTGCTGTTGGGAATGCAATGTCTCTTCCTGTAGGGGACAGCAGTTAATGAGAATTTGTAGGGCATGAGAGCCCCCTCTCTGGCCTCCCGATTTCACTTTTTTTTTTCTCTGACTTCACTTTAAATGAGGTTTTCTTTATTCAGTTTTATAACACTAGAACTGTCTTTTTACTTTATGGACACATTAGGTCCATTGGTATTCTATACTTCATAATTCGGTAGGGTTTTCTTCTCTTCCTGTGTAGCATAGACTTTACAGATCACAAGCTCATTAACAGCATTGAAAATACTGTAAAAGCCCTTTGCCCCTTTTTACCTTCTGTTTTGTTTTCACTTAACTTGCAACACTCTAACTCTACTGAACTCAACTTTCTATTTTTTCCAGACGAGAGTTATTAGAGAAAGTTTGAACAGAGCAGGCAAAGTTTTGATTACAAATCTCAGATTGCCCTCAACACACCAAGAAATTCTCCTAATTTTTTCAGATCAACTCATGCTTTGATTACTTTTAAATATGTCCTGTTCTCCTGTAATTACTCCCTCAAAACAGAAGATCAATAGATTGTTTTGTCACCTAAATTACAGATATTACCGTAACAATAAGAAAAAGTCAACCCCCGGGGCCTGGGTGGCTCAGTTGGTTGAGCAACTGCCTTCGGCTCAGGTCATGATCCTGGAGTCCCAGGATCGAGTCCCGCATCGGGCTCCCTGCTTGGCGGGGGGTCTGCTTCTCCCTCTGACCCTCCCCCGTCTCATGTACTCTCTCTCTCTCTCATTCTCGCTCTCTCAAATAAATAAATAAATCTTTAAAAAAGAAAAAGTCAACCCCTTCCATCTTTATTCTACAAATATACCAACACAAAAGCATTCTTATAGCTCAGTATCTTCTACTCTTTTGTTCCTGTTCCATTTAAGCAATGGCTGGAAACTCAGCTCATGGGCCAAAAATGACCCTGCTGCCTACTTTGGAAAGTAAGAGTTTTACTTAAGCACAGCAATGCCCATTCTCTTACTTGTTGATGTCTGCTTTCCTGATGAAATGGCAAAGTTGACTAGTTTTAACAAAGACTGCTCCTCAAGGCATAAAATACTTACACTTTACAGAAAACTTTGCCAAATCTTCACTAAAAGCAAATAGCAATTCTCATCTAATGGTGAACTTGAAAATATTTACTTTGGACTTTATCTTCTTCAGTCTTCTTAAGAATATTTTTAAGTTATGGGCGCCTGGGTGGCTCAGTTGGTTAAGGGACTGCCTTAGGCTCAGGTCATGATCCTGGAGTCCCGGAATCGAGTCCCGCATCGGGCTCCCTGCTCGGCGGGGAGTCTGCTCCTCCCTCTCCCGCTCCCCTCTCTTGTGCTCTCTCTCTCAAATAAATAAATAAAATCTTTAAAAAAAAAAAAGAATATTTTTAAGTTATAATACATTTATTTTATTTTATATTCAGACTTTTTCTCCAGACTAGATCCTTTCCTATTGCCTTTAACTATCCTTAAATATCTATTTAAAAAAGCAACAACAAACATCAAGCAACTAACCCTTAACTACATTACTACCCCCACCCCATAGTTATCTTATCTCCTCTACTTTTAAGCCAGATTAGTTCCAATTGTTTTTATTCCTGACAGCCACGTTATCACTCCCCACTAACTCTTCTTAGTACAATTTGGGTCTAATTTCCAAATTCCATCAAAACACAAACATGAAGCCTCTATCACCTATGAAATGGTTCCCAAACGTATCTGTGCATCAGAATCATGTGGAGGGCTTGGTAAAACACAGATTGCCAAACAAAGTTTACTGAAGTAAATTTGTAAATGGCTGGCTGCCATTTTTCCATCAGGTGAGGAAGTAGAACAGAGGAGTGGGAAGAAAAGGTTAGTCTCTCCACTGGGCAGAATTTATTTGCATGTCTACAGACATTTATTTGCAGGTGCATCAGTTATCTAGCACTTGGATAACCACAAAGTGGCTCAAAGACAAAGAAAGCCCAGAATCCTCTTTGAACCAAAATCAGAGTCAGACAACTCAGAGGAATGTACTTTAAACAACACATGGTTTATCAATGAACCACAGATGTTTTCCTTTAGCTTTTATATACCGATTTGTAAACCATTTTTTAGAATGACTATTTGATTAATGTGGCTATCTTTGATCACCATACAGTGTTAAGTTTTGTAAGAGCAGGAAACCAATCTTTTTTGCTTATCTCTCCACCCCCCAGCACAGTATTAACACAGTGTTTTAAATATAATAGCTCTGCAGTGCCTCAGTTGCTCAGTCATTTGAGTATTGGCTCTTGGCTTCAGCTCAGGTCATGATCTCATGGGTTGTGGGATCTGCCCCACAGCTGGCTCCCTGCTCAGCAGAGAGTTTTCTTGAAGATTCTCTCCGTCTGCCCCTCCCCTCTCTCTCTCTCTCCCTCTCCTTCTCTCAAATGAATAAATCCTTAAAAAAAATAAATAAATATAGTAGCTGCTCAATAACTATTATTTAAATAAATAATAACCATAATCAGATTTAATTAAAATAGTTGAATACAAATTTAATTAATATTAATAGATAACATTAATTCTATCATACTTATGGCAAAGAATATAAATATAAGGATGATAAAATAGCACTAAGGTCTAAGACTATGGGTTTTAGAGTTAGACGTAGGTTCACTCTAGCTCTGCTATTTATACACACACACATTTAAAATTCAATGGCCAATTAAGTGATTTTATATCAACTATATGAGCAGAAAATTAAAAATGAAACAATATTGTATATCCCCCAAATTGTGACTTAACTGTAACAACCAATTTCTGATTTCTAAATTGGAAATTTAACTTAGAATTACAATTTATAAATTGCCATTTCCTTTTCATGCATTTGTTAGTAAAACTATCAATCATAAAATATCTCATTACAAAATGAGTGTGAAAAAATACTAAGCTTGTATAAACTTTTAATAACCAAAATAAAATATTTGAAATATCAGAAATGTGAAGAAAAAACAAACTCTTTGAAAACATAATTAAGTCAATATAATTAAAGAAGCTGCAGAAAGTTGTGAGGACCGGGGTTTGTTAAAAAGGATGATGGTAGGATAATTGTTTTCTGGACTTCGTCAAAGTTAACTAAAATATATTCTTTCTCTCTGGGAGGAGACATGCTGTGATTAGTTCTCTATGCTTCATAACAAATTACCTCAAACTTAGCAGTTTCAAACAACCCCATTTATTTTCTCAAACTTATTATGGGTTAGAAATCCAGGCATATTAACTAGGGTCTCACAATGCTGCTATGAATGTGTTAGCCAGAATTGAAGTTTCTGTTTGAAAGATCTCCTAGAGAATGATCTTCTTTCTTGTTCTTATTATTTTTGACAGCATTTATGGCAGCTTGTGTCTTCAAAGACATTAAGAGAAGTTATAAACAACCCAATAGATAGATGATAGATAGATGCTGATAGATAGATAGATAGATGATAGATAGATAGATGATAGATAGATAGATAGATGATAGATAGATAGATGATAGATAGATAGATATAGACTAGGTAGAAGAAAGATATAAGCAGTGGAAAGAATGCCCAGGGGCAGAGTCCCAAGTTCTTGAAGGTGAATGACAGAAACATGAACTGGAGGCAAGAAAGGTGATAAGTAAGCTACCTATTAAAAGCTGGAGGGCACAACATCCTGACCCTGTGGTTTCAAGACCTTGGGGCTGACAGACCAAAGAGCTCAGGTGCAGAGCATGTGCTCTCCTCTTCCACCTCTGCCCCAGGATAGCCCCTACACTCATTTTAATGCATTTGCTTTGAGAGCATAGCACCTCCCAGGTGGAGGGAGAAAGGCTGCCTGGACGGTTGGGTTACAAACCTCGTTGGGTCAAAAACTCCCCTTCCCAACCTGTAGGAGTTTCCCAAATGATTGGAAGGGCCTTCATTTGAGACCACCCCACTGTATGTCAGACCTCCTCCCAGCCCAGAGAGACCCAATAATATCCAATCCCAAAATAACCTAGGGTCTGGTTCCATCAACCAGAACCTGCCCACTCTGCCACCCTGAGAGTATACTTTTGCTTTAGTAAATTGCTTTGTGCTTACTACTTTCCTTCTGGCTGTCTTCATTGGAGCACAGATCCCCATGTAAATCTTCTGGTGGGGGAATCCAAGGACAAAGACCTCCATTCATACAACACAGACTCTCCCACAACTGACAGATGATAGATAGATAGATAGATAGATAGATAGATAGATAGATAGATAGATTGATAGATAGATGATAGATAGATATGATAGATAGATTTACTAGCAAGTTTGAGTCTTATAAAAGGTAATGATGGGAGTGACTTCCTACCACCTTTGCCATCAAGAAGTGAAGAGAGTGTCAAGCCATCCTGTTTGCATATACTGTTGGTTACAAGTAAATCACAGATCTGGCCCACACTCAGCGAGAGGGAATCCCACAAAAGTGTCAGTACCAAAGACAAGGATTATTAGAAGTCACCTTGGGGTCTGATCACCACATTGTCTAATGCAAACTCTTGAGGCATTTCACAATTTTCAAAGATTAGTGTTCCAGCTTTGCACAGTGGCAGTATCATAGCCAATGAGGTTTATCTGAGGCGTGATTATTGCTAATTGAAAACTTTTCTCAGAGATTAGTGTTCCATATAAGACTATTATTTAAGGAACTTTAGTAGAACAGAGAACAATAGGGGTTGGGGGGAGGACTGAATGGGAAGAAATCAGAGGAAGACAAACCATATGAGACTCTTGACTCTGGGAAACAAACTGAGGGTTGCAGAAAGGGAGGTGGGTGGGAGGATGGTGTAACTGGGTGATGGGCATTAAAGAGGGCACGTGATATGATGAGCACTGGGTAATATATTCAACCAATGAATCATTGAACATTATATCAAAAACTAATGATTGGCTAATTGAATTTAAATTAAAAAAACTTAAAAATTAAAAAAAAATTAAAAAATAGCAAGGAAAATTGGTGAAATTGTGCAAAGACAAAAACCCATGTGTATCTATGGCTATGTCCTAAAAAGTAAATTTCTTTGAAAAGGAAGTTTGTTAATTTGTTTATTGTTTGTTTCTTCCCTGAGCACCTGCAAACTGAACCTGAAGAGGTACTTGAAAGAGGGGTTTCCATTAATAAATTTGCTTCCTTATTTGGAAAGAACATTTGAACGTCACCAAATAAGTTTAGGACAAAGTTATAAGAAGAAAATAAGTGGCAAGGCAATGAAAGGAGCCAGGTTGATGCTGAGAAATTAGACCATTACTTCAGTTAACAGTCAGTAGTATAGATATGGAGAAAAAAGAAAAAGAAATATCTGATAGAAATATTGTTCAAATGCATTAAATAATAAGATTTGTTGATAGTCAACTTTTAACAAACATAAACTTCCTCAAGTTGTCAAGAAAGTGCTTGAGGTGTGTGTGTGTGTGTGTGTGTGTGTGTGTGTGTGTGGGTGTGTGTGTACAGAAAGAGAGAAATAAAATTAAGCTTCAGTTCTAGACCATTGTAGTGTGTGATATGGATATCACATTTGGGATTGTTGGCAATCTGTAATGGGTCAAATATGTGGTCTATACAGAGACAGTGTGGTTCAACTAATCTGGGCTGAATTTGGTCCCAGCTAGGTTTGCTACTGTTTCTGGGTGGTGGCTTCTGAGAGCTGGGGGTCCATGCTTCTTCATGGCTGATGGGCTCAACTGTCTCCCTCATGTTTCTAAAATCCCTCAGCTGGCTGGTCTGAGCTTGCTCTCAAAGTGAAGGCATAGGTATAAAGTAGAGAATAAAAGTACAATGATTCTTGAGACAGATGCTCAGAACTGGCACATTCTCTTGGTCAAAGTAAGTGAGTTTAAATGGCTAAGAAACACACCCAGAGGAACTGCAAAGTTGTATTTTAAAAGATGTGAAACTAATAGGACCATTTCAAACAGCAAATACAACCTAGATTAGAATTGTGTCTATTATTACCTTTACTAATACAGAAAGTTGTAAAAAAAATATACCAAAAGTTTGTCTCATATTGGGCCTCCTACTGATGCGTCAAGAGAGCTCAACTCTGCATTCATTGATAGATGGAGCATAGCCTCAAATATCCATGGTAGAAGTATTAACACCAAAGAAATATTCAGGTGCTACAAATCAAAGCTTTTATGTTTGTTTTGTTTTATTTTATGGATATCTGGTTGTTAAATATTTATTAGCATACTATTGGGTTCACCCATTGCCAAAAACCTAAACTATATGGCATGGTATTTGGGAGATGGCAGACAAGAAAAAAAATAAAATTGAATTTTGAAAACTTGGAGATTCGTGTTAGGAAATTAAAAAAAAAAAAAAAAAGGTAAAACTGAAGCCTCTGAAGCCTCTGGATATTGGTGAAGTGATTTCAAAACCTGAAAATAATAGTGTATAGTGACTATTATTGGTTATTACAAGATAGGGATGAGTGCAGACATGAGTTGGCTCGTTTTTGTGCAAAAATTGAAGAAAATAGTTTCCAGAGATGGAAGGCCTTATGAGACTGGAATTATTGCCTGTCTTGCTCCATTACAGAGTAGGAGATCAGATTGAAAAATTTTAAAGGGACAAAGATCCTGTTAAATTTCTCAATCTAAAGAAGTGACTTAGCTTTGAGGGTCCCAGTTGTTGTAAAAGCAGAGTCTAAGCACTTGGCCATAATGTGCAATTCTCTTCAGGTTATGTTTCCTTCTTTCCTTTCTGGTGTTGTCTTTCCCCTTTACCTTAACTTCACTTAGTTCAGACTGCTTTGAGTGAAGTAATTATTTATTACTTCTGAGGCTTTGGATTAATAATCTTGCTTTTTTTTTTTAAGATTTTATTTATTTATTTGATAGAGAGAGACACAGCAAGAGAGGGAACACAAACAGGGAGAGTGGGAGAGGGAGAAGCAGGCTTCCCACAGAGCAGGGAGCCCCATGTGGGGCTTGATCCCAGGACGCCAGGATCATGACCCCAGCTGAAGGCAGATGCTTAACAACTGAGCCACCCGGGGGTCCCTAATAATCTTGCTCTTTAGAATGTTACCCTTTCAAGTTCCAAACTGATAACACAGTTTTTCTGAGGACTACACTATTTGTCTTTTCCAAGATTATTTTCTGGCCATCCGTGCATAATGTTAAAAAGGAGATGACAGTCTCAAAATGGAGTCAGTTTTGCTAAGCCCCACATCAGCAAACCAAAACTTAATGCTTAACCTAATTGCAGTTTCAGCTTCTCCCAGGAATCTTTAACCAGTCAACTGGAATTACCTGGTCAACACTAGGAGGTAATCCCCTGAGACCTTTCCATTCCCCTTTGGAAAATGACCTTGCTTAAAACAATGCATTTTTTGCTAATCATTTCCTTTTTTCACCTCCTTTCTGCCTTTAAAAACTTTTCCTTTTCTACAGCTTTGTGGACCTCCTTTCTATTTGCTAGATGGAATGCTTCCTGATTTATGAATCATTGAATAATGCCAATTACTCCCTATAAGTAGTGGTAATTGAATTGCCACTGTGAATCTTCCACAGCTGATAACAAATCCATTGGAAATCTGATTCCATAAAGTTGTGCAAAGTTTGCTATGATTCTCACATAAAACCTTGTGATGGCCAGCTGCTTCTTTATTTAAATTGTATAATTTGTTGCATAATAAGGTTTTACTTCATTTCCCACAGAATGTCAATTCTAAAAGCAGTGCTCTGATGTACTAACCACAGTGCAAATCCCATTAGTTTTCAGGCTTTTAGTTGCCACACAAAGTTCAACTTGAAGGAAAGAGAAAAGCAAATGGGTGGTGATATTCATAAAGTACCTATATTGGATGTTTGCTTTCCAAATGATTCTGAGGAAATTATTATCATTTGATATATTCTAGTTTAAAACAAATTTCAACATAGAATAATGGTGTTATTTTGTTCATTCTATCAAGAAATATACAATAGCCACTAAAAAAGGAAAATAGTTATTCTGGGAATGTTTTTTATAAAGGGAACTGAGAATACAAATATTTTTTAAAGCATTTTAAAGTTTATTTTTGAGCACTATTTTAGCTTTCATCATTAAATTTATGTTTTTTTCTTTTAGTAATTAAAAACGTATATCCTTATCTGGTATCTATTTCAAGTAATTCTAATACACACACAGACATACAAACATATACCCAGACACACAAGTACAAGTACAGACCTACACAGACACAAACTTACACAGATTCAGAGATTCATACACATGATATAAAACAAAATGAAATGATGCTTTAAATAATGTACAAATGTGAATTTTGCTCCCAAAAGTAATTGTGAATGTTACAAATAGTCCAAAAGCAGGGCGCCTGGGTGGCTCAGTCGGTTAACTGTTTGCCTTTGGCTCAGGTCATGATCCCAGGGTCCTGGGATCAAGTCCCACATCGGGCTCCCTGCTTAGTGGGGAGCCTGCTTCTCCCTCTCCCTCTGGGGCTCCCCCTGCTTGTGCTCTCTTGCTCTCTCCACCAAATTAAGTAGAATCTTAAAAAAAAAAAAAAAGTCCAAAAGCCACTAATTGTATGCCAAAAAGAAGAAGAAGACGACTTAGAAAAATACATTAATATACTTAAAAATTTATGTCATATATTTTGCAGATTTAATTATAATTTTGCGATACAAATTGCGTTCTTCAAATTCCTTGTTTTTCTAAGTAAGAGCAAAAGCTTGGAGTGATCACAATGTATTTAATCTGTAATTGCAAATGTAGCACTTTGTTTAAATTATTATAGGTGTAAGTACAGGATATGGTCTTTGTAACCCAGAGTGTGTTAAAGCATTACGGAGACAAGTCATACTGGCCAGATTATATTATCTGTGGAGCTGTAATTATGCAACATATGGGACTGTGGGTTTAAGTAAAATCACCATACATGTAAGACAGCCCCACAGCCAGAGTGAAGAGGCTTAATCTGGGACAGTGTACAATGTCAGGTTCCATATGATATGTTGTCCACCACACTTTCTGAAGTAATAGGTTGTTTATTTTAATTTGAATGAAGCAATAATTATCAAGTAAGAAAAAAATTCTTTATTAAGTGTTAATTCAGGATTTTAAGACATCTGATTAAATCATGTTTAGCAAAGAGTGGAATTAGGTGGAAATAATATAATGCAGGTATGTAGAGAAGATAAAAAATTCCCCATAACAAGGGACATTTGATTATAAAGGAAACTTGTGTGGGCCTAGTTCAGATTAACTACAGAGGAAAATAGAAAATTCAAAACAGTAAAGAGGATGGCATTGTAGATGATCAGTTGTTTACAAAATAGTTTTTGTTAATCTTTTCAAATACATTAATAAAGTGGGATTATATCAGAATTTGCAAAATTTAGGGTCTTTATGTTTATGAGGCTATTTTCACATATAAAGTTGAACAATCAAGCAAAATATAAACCCATAGAGAGTATTGGAGGCAACACTTCAATATTTAATACACAAAGCATTGAAACATAAACGTATTCTATCCATCAGAACACATTTGCAACTTTTGAGAATGATTATCCGGGATAATTTTTTTATTGTATCACATATGAATTAAAAAAATCTTATTTCAAACCTTGAAAAAATTGTCTTAATTTAAATTAAGCTAAATTTAACTCACAATCGGGCTACATGTTAGCAAAGACATTCATATAGAATGTATGTATAATTATGGAAGTTGTCAGTTTGATACTTTTAATACAAAATCTGTTTGTTTATTTCATTCATGTGAGAAAACACAGCAAAAGTCTGAGATGAAGGAAATTGCTCAGATTATCACGATCTGGATTTTTAAAGTATCAGTTTCCAGAAGCTTGCCTGGAACAATCAATTGAAAACCAAAACAATCCAAACAATATGATTCTTTGAGTACAGCTTCCACAAGGACTTTCACAGATGAAGATGGGGGCTTGTTTATTGGAATCAGAACAATTGATATGGAAGAGTGATACTTGCTGAAGATGACTCAAAGCTGGACAAAATAAAGAACACTTAATTTTGGCCATCAGAACAGCAGTTTCTGCACTGGAATAAGCTCCAGAGATACTTCCTCAGAAAGAGAAACTTTTTTTTTTGAAAGAGAAAGAGCGAGCATTGTGGGGGAGGGGTAAAAGGAGAGGGAGAGAGAATCCTCAAGCAGACTCCCTGCTGAAGGTGGAGCTCAATGGGAGGGGGGTGGCTCAGTCCCAGGACCCTGAGATCATGACTGGAGCTGAAATCAAGAGTTGGCCACTTAAATGGACTAAGCCACCCAGGAGCCCCTAGAAGAAGAAACATTTTTCTTAACAAGAGAAGGAACCAGAGAAAAGAGAAATGCTTTTCTCCCTTCTTTAATGCCATCTCACAAGACCCCAACTAAAAAGGAAGTTTGGACTCTGGGCATCTTGAACTTTCTTCCACTTTCTCTCTCTTAGAAGATTGCTTATTAATCCTTAATATCCAAGAAAAATGGGTAATTATAAAAGTTAATAACTTAGTAGTGCTATAGGTGAAAATGCTTCCCTGTAAAATGAAAAGAGAGACAAATATCTATTTCTTCCTTAGGGACATTAACTTACCAAATAACAGTAGCCATTATGGAAGCTTTCATAAAATAATCTAATTTCTAGTCATCTAAGATTGTCCATAGAAATATAAATAGTGTATAGAATGGATCAAGGGCAGGGCAATATGTAAAAGAGGCTTAGTTTTCTCTAATCTCTGCCTTCTAATTTGCCCCATGTCTTATTCTTTCCTCAACTCTTGGATCTATCTTGGATAGATTCTGAATTTGTTCGGTCATTTTTACATTTTTAGCTATAAGAATAATCAAATTTTTGTCCAGGTCAATCTATCTAAAAATTCTACCCCACATCCAGTTAAAAGTAATTACCATCCCTCCAAGATCAAGGACCAGCAGAATTTTATAAGTAGTAAATAGAATTTATGACTGTAAATAGATCTATAAAGATAGAGACATTATATATGGAGATACATATATATCCATACTCTCATGCATTACTAATCTGTCCAATATTGTTTACACAAACTGGATAGACTTTCAAAGAAAACATTGTAAGCTGATTCATTTATCAAAGAAATGGTATTTAGCCAATGTGAAATTTAGTATTTAATATACTACAGAATAGCAACCTAATGTCACTGTTATATGATACAGTAGAAAGAACATTGATGTACACGTCTTAAATTCTGAGGTGTTTTTTTTTTTTTTTTTTAAGATTTTATTTTTAAGTAATCTCTAGACCTAATATTGGGCTCAAACTCATACTCTGAGATCAAGAGCCACATGCTCAACCAACTGAGCCAGCCAAGTACCCCTTAAATTCTGAGCTTTAATTTCACCATTTAAGAAGTGAGATAGTTGGATTTTCTTTCAAGGTCCCTTAAAAAGGAGTGCTTTTTAAAAATGCTGTTTGTTGCTGTTAAACCTTTATTTTAAATCAGTTTTTTATCATACACAAAGTTTATTTCTTATATTAATATATTTCAAAAATTTCCCTGTATTTAACCCTGGCAGTTGAGAACACTGTGCTTAGTGTTAATGGTCTCTCATTATTATTTTGCTTTTTCCTCAATTTTGAGTTAAAAAAACTGATGAAACAACAAAAAGAATCAAATGTTTTCAACTCCAAGAAGTTCCTGAAATTTCATCTATAATTAGTAATCCTCAGGTTTGTGCCCTATTCACAGTTGATAGAACACCTCCCATGACCTGACTCCACTTCTTCAATTCCAGAAAAGGAATATTAGAGATATAGGTTTATTTTCCTCCGAAGATGTCCCTGACAATGAATAATGTCAATGTAATTGAAAATGATAATGCAGTCACTTATTTAAACCGGGAATTAAAGTGACTGACAATGACCATCCCATAAAGTTTAATATCTAGTGACAAATTTGATAGGAATCAATACAACAGGACAACAGTCTTTCTTGATATAATTATCCCACTTTGCTGCAATTGTATTGCATTTATAATCTTGCCTGTTTGTATGTTGTTAGAATTGTGCAGGATGGTTTTACCTGAATTCCAATCAGGATTTTTTTTTTTTTTAATTTCCACTTTTTTTTTTAAAAAGATTTTATTTATTTATTTTGACAGAGAGAGAGGGAACACAAGCAGGGAGAGTGGGAGAGGAAGAAGCAGGCTTCCCACTGAGCAGGGAGCCCGATGTGGGGCTCGATCCCAGGACCCCGGGATCATGACCTGAGCCGAAGGCAGACGCTTAACGACTGAGCCACCCAGGCACCCCTAATTTCCACTTTTAAAACCTCTGCGTCAGCACCTGGTTCATAGTGTACAGATCTAGGAATAAGGGTTTCATCATATGAGAAACTATCTTAGTAGGTATTAAAGAATGTTACAGTTACCTCTGGAAACACATACTAAACTAAATAAAGCCTATTGTCAGATTCAAGTCAGCAGACTATAATTTAAAACAGAAAGTGAACAATAAATGTCTATTATCAAGATGAAACTAGAGAATAAAAACCATTTTTCTTGGTTGATAATTTTGTGCCTTTTAATTTTTAATTTAATGAGATTTAAAATATGAACCTACCTTTAAGAATATTTGAGATAAAAGTAGATTTGTATAACCGGTCATGACCAATAGGAACATTACATGCATTCCTGATCATTTTTTAACTCAAACTACATAAGGATATATTATAATTTTAAAAAGTGCAGGATAAAAGATTTTATATTATAGCTATTGCAATTAAAATAAAAGCCAAAATAAATCCAGTGGTTGCATATCCTTAATGAACCTGCACATTAAGTCCTAATTAATAGTATGCAATAGATAAGTTTTAAGTCAAAATTTGAATGCTTTCTGTGCAGTAATATAGCTAAAAGGAAGTATAAGTCTTTATCTGGGGCCTATATTAAGAGAAATTAAGTCTCATTCTTTCTTTTTATAGGATTAGAAAGAGCAGTGCCCATGATCAGACAAATTTCATTACAAATCTCTATTCTAGCCATTCAGTTTAATTTAAATTAAAAACAATGATTAAGACAATCAAATTGGGAAGTTTGTGGCTCAGTTCCCTTTTAGCTGTCTTTTCAACCAAGGAAATTAGAATGACTTTTAATGCGAAGATAAAACTATCAAAACAAAATTAAACCTGGAATGTCAATTCAGTCTTATATACAAGATCTCTATTAGTCTTTCTATCAGTTTCTTTTTTCTTCAGGTTTTAATTCATTCAAATAATATTCTTCAAATACATATTCTTTTAAATTGGACACCTAAAGCCATATATTTTAAAATGTATTGGATTTGTAGTAATATTATTCAATTGATAGAAACTAAAAAAATAACCACAATGCATGTAATTTATTTTATATATAATTATCATACTAGAGAAAGCATGAAAAATGATTTATACACTTACAGTTTCAGAGTAGCATTTCTTTAATTTATTTGTTCAGTTTTGGGGTTCCCCCCCTTCTTTGGGCATTATATTCTTTTCTTCCTGATATAACTTTTTGGTCAGAAAAGGAACACGTATTTTATACCCATGGTTGTATAGTTGAGAAATTTTTCCACTCTCCTGCAGTGAGACTCCAGAAGATTTTTGAGATTCACTCCGCCCCCACCCCAAACAATCTTCTTCAAGATAGAAATTTGGCAGAAGAACGTAAGCATAGGAATTTTAGTTCCTTTGATTTTTTTTTGAGTCATTCTTGTCTTCTCGTCCATTCAAAACAGAAATGTTTTTTATATACATTAATACAATTTCTTTTATTGTAAACAGTATACAATGTTATTTTGGGATTTCTCAATTCTGGCTATTTACATGGTTAGTTTTAGCTTATGCCATATCATTTCAATTATATTTATGTAATGTGCTCTAATACATGGAAAATTCAATCTATATTTACTTTTTTAAAATAGTATTTTCAAAAAGTGTTAAAATGTTTTAACCTATTTTTTCCATATACACTTTGAAATAATTTAATTCAATCATGTATTTATTTTTTTTAATATTTTCTCTTTTTGCTTTTTTATTTCTTTCCTTTCTCCTTTTTCTCATTTTTAAAAATACTGATGGGGTGCCTGGGTGGCTCAGTTGTTAAGCGTCTGCCTTTGGCTCAGGTTATGATCCCAAGGTCCTGGAATCGAATCCGGCATTGGGCTCCCCGCTCTGCGGAAAGCCTGCTTCTCCCTCTCCCACTCCCCCTGCTTGCATTCCCTCTCTCGCTGTCTCTCTCTCTGTCAAATAAATAAAATCTTTAAAAAAAATTAAAAATAAAAATAAAAGTACTGATTGACTACCTATAGTATCCCACATGCTAATGTAGGCAATTGAGCTACAATGATGAAAAGATAAGAAACCCCTTCCTTTAAGGAGCTTTATTTCTAATAGAAAAGGAAGGTCAATTGGGGTAGATTATGGAGGGTCTTGAATGCCTGAAGCTTGATGGCAATGGAGGTCACTGAATCATTGGTGGACTATATCAAAGCCAAACCTACCATGTTTGAAGTCTTTGGGCATTATCAGCAGTACCTACTTTACCTGAAAGGATATGAGCTTGACAGTCCACCTGAGCTGTCTCAGTGACTCTTCACTTCACCCAGGCCACTCTCCAAGCCAGTTCCAGCCATCAAGTAAAGCGGCCTGAGCAAAACTAGGCTTAGACAGAGCAGGCAAAGTGTGATCTTCCATTTTGGTTTCTGATCAGAACTGGAGCTGTTAGAGAGTGTATCTTAGTTGTGGTTGACCATACAGCAGGCTTGCTCTATCAGGAAGCAATTTGGCTTCACTAGGGCATCTAATGGAAGAGCACAGTGACCATTATGTAGAGGAGGGCTGTGAGCTCCATTGGAAAGACATTCTTTTTTTTTTTTTTATTAAAGGTTTTATTTATTTATTTGACAGAGAGAGACACAGCAAGAGAGGGAACACAAGCAGGGGGAGTGGGAGAGGGAGAAGCAGGCTTCCCGCAGAGCAGGGAGCCCGATGCGGGGCTCGATCCCAGGACCCTGGGATCATGACCTGAGCTGAAGGCAGACGCTTAACGACTGAGCCACCCAGGCGCCCCGGAAAGACATTCTTAAGATGATGGTATGCGGGATTAGAATAAGACTGAGGTGGCTGAAGCTTAAGTGGATGCCCTTCTCTCCCTAAATATTAGCGCTGCCAAGTACTTGAGGTCTCTCCACAACTCTGGAAGGTGCGTTCTCTAAGAAGAGTGATGAGTCAGCCCTGTGGGGGTTGTTTGTTCAATAATGACTCCTCTTCAGATGAAGAAACTCATTCCCTCCTCACTTCAAAAACCCCTATTTTCTCTCCTGCTCACCCTGCTCTCCATAAATAAATAAATAAGTAAATAGGAAAGAGAAAAACACAAGGGAAGACATATAAAAGGTCTGAGACATTTAATTCTTATAATCCTATGAAGTAGATGTGATTATCCATCTTTCAGTTAGGTAAACTGAGGCTCAGAGATATGGGAGCTAAGAATAAGTGGCCTGAGGCCACCAGCTAATGAGAGACACAACTGGGATGATGACTTTCAGGAACTCAAGAATTTTCTCAAAGCCATGACATTGAAAGCCCCTCACCCCCCAACTTCCCAGCTCACCAGCTCTAAAATCATAGAAAGAGAAAAGAGTACAGTAAAAGTGCACCTAGTAAGGAGCATTGCTAAAGGCATAAGGGCTGGACAGCACTTGTCTGTTGTCCTTTCTACAAATGCCCTGAGAGTTTTCAATAAAAAGCCTGCTAAGATGAAGGGCGTAGTGGATTTTAAAGTTGTTCAAGACATTCAGAAGCACATGGCTGTGCTGTCTTCCTTCCAAACTAAATTCTTTATTGTCCAACCAATCAACAATTGTTTGATGGGGTCTAGCACTGTACCAGGTACATGGTACTAAGCATAAATACAAAAGTATAAGAGATAGTTTCTGCCAGTTTGAGGTGTACCATCTAAATATTTCTCAGGAATTACTCAATGGTTAAAAGTCAAATTCAGACTTAGTTGTCAGTATTGTAATGAATATTCTTCAAAGTCAGTATCTTGAAGAAAAATCATTGTACCCCACATTTATCATGGTATAAAATTTCTTCTTAGTAGTATCAGCTTCATTGTTATCAATAATAAGGTTAAAATTTTGTTTTCAAAATTTTTATTGAAGTTTACCTTACCTTCTTCTCCTCTGTATTTTGAATAATGATTTTTTGCAAAAGGAATTTTAAAAAAGTTAAGAAGTAGAAGGGCATAGGTCAAATGTGGCCAACGAGTCATCTGGCCAAAAGAGCTCTAGACTACTGAGTGAAACTAGCTACCTCCAGGCATTTGTATTAATATTTTATGAACAACATAAAGTACATTTCCATGTAAGACATTACTGCCATCTAGAAGAGGGAGTCAGAAACATGGAAAGCTGTCTGGACTAGACATTTTTCATAGTAAAATTTAGCACGAGCTTAGGCAATACCAAGGGAGTAAGTGCTTCATGAGTACTCATTAAGAGTGACTGGTTTCCATGGGCTCACCTAATATGCCACCCTAGCTAAGTCTGGGGTGTCCTGGCTTTAGTACTCTCCCTTTTAATTAGTAGTTTCTTTGATTTACCAAATCTGACCAAAGATAAATTTTTACCAGGAGTCAAATTTAGCTATAACATCCAAACCTATTATATCTACTAAACCTGGAAATTAATAAAATGTTGGCAATGAGTGTTGGTTGATTAGCTTTCTATGATAAAATGCTACAAAAAATATGAGCACACACACACACTCAAAACTGGCCTATGAACAAGAAAAGATAAAAGGGAAAGTAGAGATCCTGGAAATTATGAAATTTGTAGGATTAGAAAAGTGAACTGGTGCTTGTGATTATGTGTAAAAAAATTTGACAACTGCTATTATTTACACAGACCTTATAAGACTCAGAATAAGACTAAGACTCAGGACTAAGATGAATTCAAAAGAATGGATACTATGCCATTTGTTAAGATACTCGATAACCTTAGTGTGGCACCCCAGTATATATTTCCGTTGCTCAAAACAGCTCAGGGCCAAAGTCCTAAAGAAGGCTGATTGGCTCAATATACTTCTAACCAAGTCACTGACAGTTTGCAAGCTCATGAGTGAAAAATCAGTGTCTGAGTGCAATCACACAGGCTGTTACTGCAGATAAAGCTTTCTTATAGACCACTCCATTTGATGATGATTTTTTTTTTTTTTGCTTTCATATTAGTTTGTATCTTTTTGTTTGTTTTAGGTCTAATTCTCACCCAAATTTATAATTATTTTATGTATTTGTGTATTTCTTATTTTAACTGTCTCACCCATTAGCCTACATGTTCTGTGAAGACATGGACTGCTCTTCTCACTGTGATCCTAAAGTCTAAAACATTTAGGTAGTAAATATGCAAAAATATTTGTTGAAGTAATACCTGATTGAAAAGTTCCTCTCTTACACAGTGATATATTTCATATTTGAATATGTATTATTAATATATACAACTCAAGTAGAGGTTGGCAGTGTATTAAAAATTCCGATTGGATGTGTTTATTTTATTTTATTTATTTATTTTTTTTAAAGATTTCATTTATTTATTTGAGACAGAGAGAATGAGAGACAGAGAGCATGAGAGGGAGGAGGGTCAGAGGGAGAAGCAGACTCCCTGCCGAGCAGGGAGCCCGACGCGGGACTCGATCCAGGGACTCCAGGATCATGACCTGAGCCGAAGGCAGTCGCTTAACCAACTGAGCCACCCAGGCGCCCCCCGATTGGATGTGTTTAAGCTTTATCATCTTTAAGTCGGTTAAGCAGCTACCTTCAGCTCAATGAACGCACCACTGTAAAGCAGGGTGTGTTAAATCTGGAAAGAGCCCATATGGCACGGTTTCTTCTTAAGCCTGGTGTTATATGGCACAGGGCTTGGCACATGAAATATTGAAAATTAATTTACTTTTTAATTTATTTATATTAAATATAATCAATAGTCTCTGCTGTAATGTCTGGTATTGCATATATTAAAAACATCAAATTTTAGGAAATGGCTATGGATTTTAAGAATTATAAAAATAGGGGTGCCTGGGTGGCTCAGTCGGTTAAGCAGCTACCTTCAGCTCAGGTCATGATCTCAGGGCCCTGGGATCAAACCCCCCATCAGGCTCCCTGCTCGGTGGGGAGTCTGCTTCTCCCTCTCCCTCTGCCCCTCCCCCTACTCGTGCATAATCTCTCTCTCTCAAATAAATGAATAAAATTTAAAAAAAAAAGAATAGTAAAAATAAATTTAAAAATATATTGATTTAGGGTCATCTGGGTGGCTCTGTTGGTTGAGGGTCTGACTCTTGGTTTTGGCCCAGGTCATGATCTCACAGTCCTGGGATCAAGCCCTACATCAGGCTCTGAGCTCAGCAAGAAGTCTGCTTGAGGTTCTCTTTCCCCCTCCCTCTGCCCCACCCCCATCCCTGCTCACTCTCTCTCTTTCAAGTAAATAAATAAATTAAAAAAAATACATTGATTTATAAAATAGCCAAATCACATCCTAAAGACTCTTCCACATGCATGTTGAATTCATTTTTGTGAATGTGTTTTCTAATTTGTCATTTATAAATTTAGGAAAAGTCTACATCCAAATTTTGGTCAAATGGAATAGTAGGACAACTCTCTCTGTAGAAATTACTCAATGAATTATAGTTTGCTAAAACACTCATATATACACGCCTATTTGAAATGAAACTTATCCAAAAATATAAAATGCTCTACTTTAGACTCTCAACATGTCTATTTAGATGGAGATGTTATTGAGGCCCCTGCATGGCTCCGTTCTTTAAGCGTCTGTCTTCAGCTCGGGTCATGCTCTCCAGGTCCTGGGATCCAGCCCTGGGTCAGTCTTCCTGCTCAGCGGGGAGTCTGCTTCTCCCTCCCCCTGCTCATGCTCTCTCTCTCCCTGTCGTCCCCTCTCAAATAAATAAATAAAATCTTAAAAAAAAAGGAAATGTTATGAACTTTGGATATATAAGTAGTTTTCAAGGCTTTGATAGCTATTAATAATTTATTTTTAATTAAAATATGTTAGTCCATTAAAAAATAATTAAAAAGATTTCCTAAATAACAAACACGCTCGATATAATATACATGTCTTCTCTTCTTGAAATACATCAACATGTCTTCTATGAAAAAAGGTAATCAATCATTTTTGTCAGGCTTTATCTTTGTAAATTTTCCCAAATGAGTTTAGTCAATTGAAGAATAATGAGTTATGTATTTACAGGCAACTCAAATAGACAAAATCTGTTTTGCTTAATAGTCCTCAATGAAAATAATTGCAACAAAAGATACTAGAAGTTGTACTGCCTGTGTTGCCTCTGATCATTAACCTGTGGATGTTAGAAACAAATCAACATGATAGACATGGTCTTTTTGACCGGAGGCTAGAGAATTCTAAAGATACAAACATCATTATTAAATCATGCTTCAATATGAGTATAGAAGTAAATATTAATGAGCCTTTTGTGATTAAGGGTTGAATTTACTGTCACACAGACATTACCTTCAGAGGAAAAAGGCAGATTTATAGAAATAAAATGTCTACAACATAGGCAAATACTTCTAATGTACAATTAAATTACATTTATATTGAACACAGCAGTGTTAACTCTAGAGGGATTTTGATCCATTGCACTAGTTATCTGTTAAATAAGAAGTGTTGGCTAGTTACTATTTTGGACTGTTTCTTTTAGAAAGCAATGTCTAATAAGCACTGTGGACTTCTGAGTTTGCTCTTGGCTCCTTTAGGACTGTAATATAAACCTTTAAGTCAACTCCTACAGCATGTAATGTAGATTCTAATTTTTTTTTTTCTTTGCACCATGAAAGTTTGATGGAAGTTTTTATTCTTTCCCCAGGTAAATGGACATATGCCCAGACCTTTGTACAAGTATTTTTTTAAGGGGTTCAAAAAATCCATGAAGTCTATCCATTCATCATTACAGAAATCCTGGATTTAGTGATTTCAGCTGTTTTTTTTTTTTTAATTTTATTTTATTATGTTATGTTAATCACCATACATTACATCATTAGTTTTTGATGGAGTGTTCCATGATTCATTGTTTGCATATAACACCCAGTGCTCCATTCAATACAGGCCCTCTTTAATACCCATCACCAGGCTAACCCATCCCCCCACCCCCCTCCCCTCTAGAACCCTCAGTTTGTTTCTCAGGGTCCATAGTCTCTCATGGTTCGTCTCCCCCTTCAGATTTCCCGCCCTTCATTTTTCCCTTCCTGCTATCTCCTTCTTCTTCTTCTTCTTCTTCTTCTTCTGCTTCTGCTTCTGCTTCTGCTGCTGCTTCTTTTTTTAACATATAATGTATTATTTGTTTCAGAGGTACAGGTCTGTGATTCATCAGTCTTACACAATTCACAGCACTCACCATAGCACATACCCTCCCCAATGTCTATCACCCAGCCACCCCGTCCCTCCCAACCCCCACCACTCCAGCAACCCTCAGTTTGTTTCCTGAGATTAAGAGTTCCTCATATCAGTGAGGTCATGTGATACATGTCTTTCTCTGATTGACTTATTTCTCTTAGCATAATAACCTCTAGTTCCATCCATGTCAGCTGGTTCTTAAACTTGTTCAGGTACCTAGTTAATTGTCTGAAGTTTGACCTCTAGACTCAGGATGCACTGGCAAATTTGGACTTGGCACATGGACCCATAGGGAACATGTGAAAACCATGGTATGTAAAGAAGTCTAGAATGGAGAAGAGACTTCCCTGAGCTGAAGTAGTCTGCACTTGATTCAGGCTTGTCTCTTTTTGATGAGAGGGGAACCAGTAGGATAAAGTGCTTGGGAAAGTATGCTTGACATGTTGTGGGACATCACAATGAAACCCTTTTTCTCTGAGTCACTTTGCCTTCTTTATAGTCTCTAAAGCTAACTAAACTGGTATAAAGAACATAGGTTCTCAGTGAATCTTTGGATCAGTTATAAACGTAGGTCCACTCCTACAGATTTGATGGTCCTGTAGAAACTTTTAAATACAAGAATGCATGCTCTCTCAAATACAACTTTTTTGAAGTTCCCCAAACATATCTTGGAATGTAAAAAATTAAGTTTCTGCTGATAGTATTATAGATATTCTTACATTTCTAAGGTAAAATCACACTGCAATGTATTCAGAATGTATCTACTAGTTCTCAGACCCACGTTCCATGATAATGAAGGCTGTTCAGTCCAGAAACATGATGAAATACTGAAACGTGTCACAGTGCTTAAACCTGGATAAATCCAGTCCCCTTTCCCGAAATCTAACCGATGATCTAATGGGGACATGTCCTGGCAGTGAGAGATGGAATGGAATGGTCTTGATTGCTTGAGAGGACAGCACAGCCATTACAGGTGGGTGCAAGCTATAGGCAGGAAGAAGCACAGACAATGAGTATCAGGGAGGCTGAGTAAAGAGAGGACAACTAAGTGGGAGTGCAGGAAGAAATTGCAATTTCAGTAGAGAACTGTTGAGAATCTCATAAAAATGAGAAGGAGAGAGAAGGGGAGAGATAAAAGAGAGAACAAGAAAGAGCACTCACCTATTTTCTAGAGATGGTGTTTTCTGATTATGGCTTTCCAGTTTCCTTTTATGGATACACTTATTATAAAACATTTTTACTTTATACTCTCTGAGTCCATCTTTGTTTCTTGCAGTTGGGAAAAAAATGTTTTACTACAAAAAAAAATCATGATTTTATGAAATATTTTGCATTGTGTGCTGCATTTTTAGAGTACAAAACTGAGAAGCCCAAGTGAATTAAAATGGTATCTAAGGGAAATAATTTTAACAGGACATCACTTATTAAAATGTTTTTCAGAAGAATAAATGCCATGACCCACACCATGGTAATCACCTTAAATCTTCATTTTTGATTTAGTTAAGAGACATCTAGTTTTTAATTTCTTTGCTTTATTTTGAATCCTTGGCTTTATTCAATATATAAAAATTATAAAATTTACTGTGTCTGATTGCACTTATTGCTTTATATGTAATATTGTAATAGTTTGGTTGTCTATTTTTATAGATTGATGGTATGTTTCTCATAGACAAGATGATCTAATTTATTTTGGTATGTACAGAACTAGCCCAGGGACTAGCAAACAGAAGATGCTTATTCAGTATTTATTAGGTGAATAAATTATTTGTCCTATTTGTAAATTTACTAACACATTTTTATATACTCTCACTTCCAAGGGATTCGTTTCAAAATATAGATTTCTCCACAAATAAAAGAAAAACAAGTTCCCTATCCATTGAAAGATGGGTGTGAAGAACAGAAATGGGGAAGGAAACACATACATACTAGGAAATTCTTTTTATTTTCTGCCCACTAGGAAACTTTAGCAGTCATACTTAATTTCATTCTCCATAGGAGAATATATATTTTATTCCTTGTCTTCCTTTCTCTTCATAGTTTAACAAACAATGGATTTTGTGTCAATCACTCCTTAGTTGGAGGTCTTTAGAAACAGTGTATAAGCAATATTTTCATAAATAAAGTATCCCTCCAACTTAACTACTTCATATGTATATTTCAAAAAGAAATCTAGAAAATGCAATCTTTTTCAGTATGATCAATGTTAAAAGGTTTAAACTTTTCACTACTACAAACTTTGAAAGAAGTCAAAGAAAGTGACATCTTTTCAATTAATGACCTGGAAATAATGCCTTTTGGGGGAAAGGAGGATTGTGTTGATTCTAACACATCAACAACTTATTTTGTAAACATTTATTTAAAAATTTATGTTAGTTCAAAATGAGTAGTAATACAAATATAAATCTAATTAGTAATGCCATACTTTATTGTTATGCTGACTTATGCTAATTCTATTTTATTCTATTACTCTAGCCCATCATTATTATTTCCAAGCTTAATAAATTTCACTGGACTCTGTCTCAAAAGCTTAAGATGGTTAGAACAACAAAACAAAACAAATAAACAAACAAAAACAGGTAAGTAAATTATTAAAATTCAGGACCAATTAATATTTAAAAATAAAACATAATTATCTGGAAATTAGAATAGAAGGTCGTAGGTACAAAGGAATTGTGTGAGAATTCTCTAAGCAAGGGAGATCTGATGCCCCAAGTACACCTCAAAAAAAAGTACCCTTAACTATTGTCAGGAGAGTCCAGTGGCTTTGCATTCTTAATACTTACTTCATTCTCTGTTTCTCATGTTATCTTCCCAAGAGAAAAGCAAATGCTTAATAAAGTCTATTTATGACATATAATACATACACCTGTAGCATACTGGTAAATATAATTGGCTTTAGGAAAGAAGCCATTATGTGTAAAATTTGCCAATTTCCCTGGTATAAATATTTTCATTGTTAAAGGTTGAATTGTGTGTTCCCCAAAAGATATGTTGAAGTCCTTACCTCAAGGACATCAGAATGTGACCTTTTTTTTTGGTGATAGAGTATTTGCAGACGTAATCAAGTAAAAACGAGATCATTAGGGTGGAACCTAATCCAATATAAATGGTATTCCTCGGAAACCTTTGATTCCCAAGAATGAGATTACAGTCTTATGTTTAATGGATTTTTAGGTAGTTAGGCATGGGTGAGGAGGGATAAAGCAGTTACTGACCACCCCTTAAGGTTAACAGCCATACCTTCAGAATCACGTCTAAGGGCTAGCAGATCAGGAAAAGCCTAGCCACAAAACTGGCTTAAAAGCAACAAGGGGACTTCTAAGATCTGAGCATGTGCACAAAAGGTGCAACTTGTCCTTCACTACATTTACGGTCACAACAGAAGTTCATTAGACACTCATAAATATACAATACATAGATAAATACAATTATAACAGAATGCATGATGGAGGGAGGCATGTGCAGAGGCCAAACGTTATATAACCACCAGCTGTCAATCAAAGCCACATTTACAGGTATACAAACCAGGCTTCAAAGGGTGAAGCCAGAGCTACTTGGGGCCATTGCCACTCTTGCCCATGTAGTGGCCCACTTTCACTCTTGAAAGTGTCCTGTACTTACCAACTCAATAAACTCTATCTCCCCATTCTGGTCTCTCGTCTCCAATTCTTAGGTGCATCTGGGACAAGAGCCTAGTGCCTGGGTAACAGATTTATAATTTAATGAAATATTGATGGATGGTTTTCCAAAATTGCTTTAAACTTCAACAGAGACAAATAGGTACACAGAGAGAACGTGAGGATTGGAATTATACTACCACAAACCAAGGAACTACCAGAGCCTAGGAGAGTGGCCTGTACCAAATTTTCCCCAGCACCTTCAGAAGAGTCTAGCCCTTCCAACGACTCCGGTTCAGACTTCTAGCCTCCAGAATTGTGACACAATACATTTCTGTTGTTTAAACCAGTCAGTTTGTTGTTCTTTGTTACAGCAGCCTTAGAAAACAAATAAACTCATTTATGACTGAGTTGCAACTACCAACATGAAATCTTGAAAATTTAACGCCTCACAAGGCATTATGAGTCCATTCCAGCACACTTTAGACAATTACCACTTGTTTGGTAATAGCAATTTTTATTTGTTTTAGTTTCTTTCTTAATAATTCTTTTGAAAGTTTCTTCTAAAAATGAGGTCATAAAAAATGAAGAAAAAAAACTTTGCATGAAAAAGTCAGAGAAGTCTTTCTGAAGGAGTAATATAAGTAGCACTTAAATGATGTGTTTACTTGATTAGACTGAGATGTGTTAAGAAGCCATCAGGGGTGGGGGAGAGACTGTGTTGGTAAACTAGAGTAAATGAAAAGAAAGTAGCAACCTAAAGAAATTTTTTAAAAATATAACATCATAAACACATCACTCAACAAATAGATCTGTGTTTATTGTTTTACTTGGATCTTCTTCCATATCTTAAAATTTTAAACTTTTATTTCTTTACTTTGTTTTAGAGTTGTTAATTGTTTTTACCTTTTTCGTTCTTAGTGACAATCCCTTTATTCATCACTTCACATGTATATATAAGCACAGATCATATTGGAATGTATAACATTTGTGAATGCTACATATTCACACAAACTGTGTTTTCTAAACATCATTAACACCCACATTTTTACAGACAAACTTCCCATTTCTAGAATCAACATTAACAACCTTGTGTATATGTTTGATATCTTCTTAGATATATATCTTCTTAGATATTCTTCTCAATAACACTAAAATGACATAATTGTTTCAAAAAGTACTACAATTATTTGACAGATAAGGAAACTGAGAAACCCAGATGCTAAGTAAATTTTCCAAGCACAAATAGCAAGTAATGGATTCCAGAATCTGTGCAAAACAAAACACAAACAAAACAAAAAACAAAGCACAATGTGCTGTATCTCATTTTCATTATAACCCAGCAAATTTATTTCTTTAGATTTGATTCCCAGGAGTAATAATACTGACTCTCATGTTTTGTGGATGTATAGTTAAATGAAATAGCCCTGGATGGCTTTCTCAAGTTACTTTAATGTTTCATATTTCTTCCTCCTTTTCCTATAATTGTGGAAAGAAGTCAGTATCTTATTTCTCATTCTTATAGGTAAGAAAGTATACCTCATTTTTCCATTTTTTTTCAGATTTAGGAATATGGGCAATTTTCTCCTGATCATTAGATATTTGATTTATTTAACAATAAATTTCCTATTCTATCATTGCCTCATTTTTCATTTAGTTTATATAACTTTTTATAATCTATCTTCATACACCTTCTAAATATAATTTCAATTCATTATTTTTATATTAGATATCTCTTGATGTATATTAAATGTGTAATCAAAGTTTATTTCATCTTTTTGTAGCTCCAGATTTGTTTTATTAATTAAATACATCATATCCACAATTCAGAATAAAGAAAGAATTTTGAAATATCCAGTTTGCCAATATCTGATTGCATTTTCCCACCCTCAGTAATAACCACTTTATTCTCTATTAGTCAGGCCTTTTTCTCTTTCAACAAATATCTATCTACCCTTAAGCTTTATATCATATAATTTCGAGTGTTGAAAAATTCATGTGGATAAGTTTGCATGTCTCTTTGATTACTTGTATTTTCCACTTAAAGTGTTTTTGTGCTAATACACTCAGTATTTTATGAATATCCATAATTTATTTATCTATTCAAATAACAAGGGACAGTTTCTTTGGTTCAAGTGCTTTGTTTTTATAAACAAAGTTGCTATGAATATTCTAATACCTAGCATCTGTGTGAAATGTGCATCTTCAGTTTCACTAGATATGGACAAATTGTTCCCTAAAACTTTTTATCCCCTTCTGTAAAATTCCTGTCCATTATCTCTTGCCAGCAAATTTATTCTTTAGAAGTGTTCCTTTTTTTAAACCAGTGTCCAACAATACTTTTTTTTATTTTAAAAATCATAAAATTTTCAAATACTTAGTTCATGTATCTAGTTGATTTATTTTTACCTCTTTCAAGATATTATATTTAATTTAAATTATTCTTTTTCCATTTCCTTTACTATATTTTTTGGGGTGTTACACATTCTCTGAATTTAGTTTGAAATAACTCTTTTTTTTGGCATTGGTTTTATTAAACTCTTGAATTACTATTAATTGGATATTTCTTTTTTTATTTGCTAATAGCTTCTGGCCTTCTGTGTGGTTAGATTTGACTGTGGGTGTCTTTCTCTTTCTTTTAGGGAAGGAAGGTAAATAATGCATCTTCTGCTCGTGGTGGATCCTTATCAGTCTGAAAGAAAATCCCCAATCACTCCAATTCCAGGACTCATAGTTCACAGATCCTCTTTCTTTCTTGTTTTATTTTTCTAATATATTTTATTGTTATACATTCTTCCAAATTTAAAACAAGTCTCAATTTCTTCATGAAGTTTCTTCTGATTATGCCAACTAGCATGAACCTCTCCTACCGAAACACATTCAAAGTGGATGGTCCTCCCAGCTTTTATAACATATGACCTTTTATTTTTACTTGTGTTTCTACTCTCAATGTCTTAATTTCCATTTATTGAATGTTTTTCCAACACTTAATATTGTATCTCCAAAGTTTCATTTTCAATCATTTTGTTGTTGGTGGTGGTGATTTAATATGTAGGCAACACATCTCTACTTCACCCTGTATCACATTTTGCATTATTTCCCCAGGTAAATGCAAAGACAATGTTTATAGTTCCATATTGATCAAATTCTAACTTACGGTTTACTGATTTTATAGTGCCTCTTTATAAATAACGGGAAAATATCATTCAATGTAGGTCATTTCCATTTTGTGTTAAAAGATAAACTGAGGCATATTAAAAATATTAAGAATTTATCTGAGCAAAAATCAGTTCAAATCGGGCAGCATCCCATCCAGCAGATAGAGAGGAACTCTGAGGAGCTGTACAAAATGAAAGATATTTATAAGCAGAAGAGAGTGGGGCAAGGAAATTATATTAAGCAAAAAGCAAGTTGGTTGTTGCAAGGTTATTTTCCTTTAGAGACTGGCAGTGGTCTATGAGGCAGATGACCTAACTAGTGCTGTCCAGGCGATTCCCTATTGACTGGTTTAAAATTAAGTTTCTGGGAGAATAGAAACCACAATTAAATTGTTTTGGATTGGTGATAATGGGGCTTAGCATAAATGACTCCATTTTGGACCTGGTGTCTTGTTTTTAACACTAGAAAAGTTATATTTTTAGTGATGAGTTGCTACAGGATTTTTAATAACTTTTCCACCTTTTTACTAAATATTTAATTTCTTTCTAACTGAATTATGATCAATTATAAGATAAAACATAATGGACTCTAATTTTCAATATGGGAAATTTAGGAAGGGGTTATTATTAAGGATAAGATGTATCTATATATTAAAGGTAAGTCAAAAATGGCTGGTCAAAAATTCACATCTCGTTTTTTGTTGTTGTTTTTTTCCTGTTTCAATTTGTAGTTACCATGTAGTTGGAAAACTAAGATTTTTTTGAAGTACCTTTCAAATGTAGAAAGATTTATGTTTTAGTCAAGAAAAATAGTTTCATCCAATTTTACCATTTATTAATTTTCAACTCAATATAAAATCCCTTCAGTGTTAGCATATGTTTAATAACAATTTAAATGAGAAGTGATTGCAAAATACCTTTTAGTTCTTGGAAGAAACCTTTTTTTTTTCACGTTAGTGTCCTGAAAGTAAGCCTTAGAAAGCAGAAGTGTGGGTTTAACAATGTCTTCAGACATCTTATATTTTACGTTATTTTTAAAATTATTTTGAAGTTTTTTTTTTTTTTAATTTAAGTGATCTCTACACCCAACATGGGCTAGAACCCATGACCTCAAGATCAGGAATCTCATGCTCTTCTAACTGAGCCAGCTAGGTGCCCCTATTTTATATAATTTTTATATTTTTAAAAATATTATTGGTTTTTGATTTAAGTTAAAAATTAAATATAGTTCACAAAAAAACGTGAACAATGTGTCGTGGGAGATCTAAACATAAAATGAACTCATCTACATGTTACCAAAAAAGAACATATTAGAACAAATTAATAAAACACACAAATCAGAAAATTTTTATACCAGTTTTCCACATCATTAAGAATATCTTAAATAGTACACTACTTCTCTATCTTCCCGAGTACATGGTTGACTGACTTTTTTTTTTTCTTTAATCTCCAAGTAGATGTGTTTTTTTATTATAAATAACCTGAAGCTTTGGAAGAAGTAATAACCTGACTTCCCAACAGAGTCTCACTTCATTGCCCTCGTTTCTTTTTGCTTGGCCTTAAGATGAGGAGCTTAGACCTAGGTAGAAAATGTTTTCATTTTCTTATATTATAGTTTCTCTTATCTTTAATTTCAGGAACTGATGTAATTTTTTAAAGTGTCTTATATTTGTCTGCTGGAGATGTTAGATAATATAAGTGTTCCATTCGCAATTGAAGACTCAGTCTCTCTGCCTTGCAGGTATTTGACATTGTGAATCCATATATTTCCCTATGACTATAGTAGGCAGAATTTCTCTTTAGCTTTATTTTTAGATTTCCTTACAGAATGTTGACTCATTCTTGAGTATCTCCTGAAGTGACCCCTGCTTCCATGTTATTCATTATACCTTCTTGCAAATTAAAAAAAAATGTTATTATTATGGGAAGAATGGAAAGCAAAGCATATTTGCACAAATTGAAAAGAGTACCCCTTTCTGATATGGCCCATACAAGGGCCAAGCTTGGGCTGGAATTTACCCCTAATTATTTCACACCTTTGCCAGGAATTAAGGTGCATTGAACCACATGAACAAGTGATCCAGCCTTCTAAGTAATTATTTTGATTTAAAAAAGACAATTTTATTGTTTCTACCACTGCTCAGCAGACAGCTATTACAACTGCTAAGGTGATTAGGTAAAACTGATTGCCAGTATAAATAAGACTGGCCACTTCAGAAAATGTCTTGGAAAGAGCATTCTTTCAATTTTGAATTACTGGTCCTTATATATATATAACTCTAAAATATACTTATATTAAATTCATTGAAAACTACTTTAGTAATTTAGAGTTGCCTGAATTGTGCACTAACAGGTTTTTATGTTCATTATAAATATTTTCAAATTAGATATGAAATGGTAAATGGCCCAGAGGTCAACTAAAAATCGGTAGTCACTAAGTCTGGAATTAAAGTGTGGCATTTTATATCATGGATAATTGGAAGATACTCTTTTTAAATTCTATGGAAATAAAGGCCAACATTCTAAATTTTACTCCAAGTTCCCAAGCTACATATTTCAAGTCTGTTTCTCGACATCCCTCACTTCTTTATAAATATATAATATTACATTTCTAGAGTCAAGCATGTAAGCAGAAAAATTCTCACTTTCTATTTTTTAAATTTTTGTGGTCTTTGTTCTTTAGAAGCCTTCATCTACTGAGGATGTAATGTACATAAACAGTCTTTACAATAATATCTGACCTGTGCTACATAGGACTGAAAATCTTACGAGCATGTACAATAAAAATTAATAAATTAAAAGTATTAAAAGTAAAGTTCACAAACCAAAATTCTAATAGTGAACTCAGGAACTAAAGCTTGGCTCACTTGAAATTATTGACTAATGACCTAGAATCTGCTAGATGTAATAAAAAAATATATAAATTATACCTTGCCTTTAACTTGATTTAACTCAACTACGAGATATTCCAGTAGATTCATACACTAACAAGTACTGAAAAAATGGTTTAGTAATCTACTTCTGCCTGAATAAAATCATAAAGAATGAACTGAAATTTGGGACTGAACATAACAGAGATGAATATTCATGTCACAGTGAACCACATGAGCAAAACCATAGGAGGATGGGACTGCAATTTTGGAAAATTACAAGGAAAATTAGTTTTATGAGTGAATGCATTACAAAGAGGAGCAATGAAAAAATTAGTATCAAATGCCACAATATAAGCTATGTTCTGTGTAAATTATAATATGCCAAATAAATGTTACATATTTCTATTATGTATGGCAACAATTATTGGAAAGATTAAATCAAATAGTATAAAACATTTCCCTTTCATCTGAGTTTAGTTTTGCCCAGGAGCAGATCTTGAGACAAAGATTCAAGTGCAATTAATTTACTTTGGAAGTCATCCCAAGAAACCGCCAAAGGTAGAGGACACATGAAGTGGAAAGGGAGGTACAGGTAGTTAACAACAATGTAGTATCAAGGAAAATAGCACCATGAATGACTGGGATTTAATCTTTCCAGAAAACCAGAATATGTGCCTTGGAGTTTCTCCATCCAGTGGGTGAAGAAAGTAAGGATATTGCTCCACTGATCATAGGTTAAGGCATGTTCAAAAAAATTTTTTTTCTGGCATTTCTGACCTGTTGTATGCATGGGTAAGGCAGATTTCTGCCACCAAATGAAGACTTTAGCAAAGAAATGTACATGTTAGCATTGGAAATTAGTACAATGACATACATGCTAAGGACCAACAGCTAGCACCTGAGCAGTACCCCATCAATGCTGGCTACATACACCTTTTATTGGATAAACATCATATAACTATTTGTTACACATACAACATTTTAGAAATAGAGAGGTCAAGTGGTGCCTGGGTGGCTCAGTTGGTTAAGTGTTCGACTCTTGATTTTGGCTCAGATCATGATCTCAGGTCTATGAGATTGAGCTCACATCGGATTCTACCCTGGGCATGGAGCTTGCTTAAGATTCTCTCTCTCCTCTCCCTCTGCTTCTCCCCTCACCCCCGGCTTGCACACACACTCCTGCTCAATCTCAATCTCTTAAAAAAAAAAAAGAAAAGGAAAAAAAAAAGAAAATAGAGAAGTCAAATGCAGACAAAAATAACATCGCAAAACAAATACATAAGCAGATTTTTCTATATTGCTATCTTAAAATTATCTTTAGGTTGGTTTTTTTTTACAACTATTTTGACTTTTTGATAGACTTTATTAACTATTAACATATGTACTTGATTTCCTGGTCACTATTAATTAAATGGCAAAAAAAATTATTTAAAGTCTTTAAAATGCCTTAGAGATATTTTTATGGTATATGAAAACGTCTAGTCATTTTTTCCCTTTTAATCAAAATTATTTCTCTGCTACATCACTTTATAATAAAAACTTTCCATTTCTCAACCTAGGCATTTTCATATCAAATATAACTTTTTTATCTGCATCAGTTCCCTCTGCCTATAGCATACTCATTCTCAAATCATCCCCATTAGTTGCTCAAATATTCAACACAACTACATTATTCAGTGTAAAGACTATACAGTGTAGACAGTGTGACAGGAAATAGAAATAATGACTTGTAGATTATATTTTTATATTCTTATGGAAATTTCTAATCATGATAGTTGAAATTTTAAAACAAGTCAGTAGGTTTTTCATGAAACTGGAAGTAAAAACAAGACCAGATGATGTTTACATTTTCTTTTTTTTCTTTTTTTTTTTTCTTAAAGATTTATTTATTTATTTATTTATTTGAGAGAGAGAGACAGAGAGAGAGCATGAGAGGGGGGGAGGGTCGGGAGGGTCAGAGGGAGAAGCAGACTCCCTGCCGAGCAGGGAGCCCGATGAGGGACTCGATCCCAGGACTCCAGGATCATGACCTGAGCCGAAGGCAGTCGCTTAACCAACTGAGCCACTCAGGCGCCCCGATGTTTACATTTTCTATAATGAGTATGTTTTCACTCAAAATTAATTATTATTTAAATATAATTTTATATTATTCAACATGACAGAAGAAGTAGAATTTTCATAGGTGTTACATTTTCCTAATAAGTAAACCCTAATCATTTAGTTTGTAAGAGTACATGAGTAATGGAAATTTATCCTGGTTAACTTGAGGAGAAAAACAATTGGTTAGAAAAATAGGTATTTTGCAGAATCAAAGAGACTGGAGAACCAGGATTAACAAAAGACAACATTAGGCAGCTCTGAGGGCTATGAATAAGAAATTACTCAATAATCCCATTAGGGAGCTTCCACAAGTAATGAACTTCTGTTTTATTTGCTTCATCATTAAATCATTTATCTCAAGATTGAAAATCCCAAGGCAATGAATCAGATAGATCTAATTTAACTCTCACCCCTTATTTATGTGAGGGCATTCAAAGTCTCCTCAAAAGGGAAAATATAATTCTCTAGCAGGGAATCAGGCTACTCTTAGAAATATGAGGGAATGGGTAGATACTGGGTCATTGATAAGCAAAAAAACATTGGAAATTAGTACATTACATGGAAAAAGAATTTGAATCCTCTTTTTGAAGCTAAGAACTAAGTCAATTAAATATGTAACCCTCAACTCTTAATGTAATACTTTTAGAGTAAAGGGGCAAATTTATAAGCAGATTCTTTTGTCGTAATTAATTGAGGTTAAAAGAGGATAAAGATAAATATCCAAAATCTGTTCAAATGTGAGCTAGTATGACTGAGAGCCACTGATTGCATATATAATTCTGTCATCGTACTGAGAGAATCTTAAACTTTTGAGTCTGGCTTGGAAAAATGGTTGATACCACGTGTCTTATAAATTATGTGCATTGCATGGAGAAAAATGTGCAGATAATGAAAGTCATCTCCCATGGTCACAGGGAGACGGGGTTATGGAAGCAAGGATGGGGGAATTAATTTTTGGCTTTTTTTTTAATCATTTCTGTTTTCACTTTTTTCACATACACAATGAAAATATTAATTGTATTTTTACATTACCAAATTAAAAAATGATTCCACTGAAACAGGTAGATATTCATACAAATCTTATTTCTGGTCTTGAGATAAGCTGTGGTCAATTATAAAAATGGCCACAAATTTGTCATATTCTTGCATCATGACCTTTGTCATATCATGTTGCAGATCCTCTTCCCAAGAGTTGGAATCTAATTCCTGACCCATTGAATTTGGGCATGGCTTGCTTTGGCCAATGAGACATTAGTAAATTAAAATAAGCAGAGGTTTGGAAAGCACTTGCACACTGGGCATTCTTTTTTGCTACTCTTGGAACCTGATGCCAAAATGTGAATAACTCTGGGTTACCCTGCTGGGTGATAAAAGACACTTAGCCTAGTTGTACTTGCCACATCAGCTGATAACCAGCCAACCTCTAGAGGAAGAGCAGCTCCATTAAACCATCAGCTGAACACAAATGCATGAAAGAACCTAGTTAAGCCACCAACTGATTCCAGATCTAATTGCCAACAAATAAAATCATGGGTGAGATAAATGGTTATTGTTTAAAGCCACTATGTTTTAGGATGTTTTATTTTACAGCAAAAGCTTACTTTACACAATCTTTAGTGGGTATGACTATGTCCCCATAAAATTCATACCTTGAAACTCCAACTCCTGGAACCTCAGAATATTAACTTATTTGGAAACAGAATTGTTGCAGGTATTATTACTTAAGTTAAGATGAAATCATTATGGAACAAGGTGGGTCCCCAAACCAATATGACTGGTGTCCTTATATGAAGGGGAAAATTTGGACATCGACATGCATACAGGGAGAATGAGATGTGAAGATGAAGGCAGAATGAGTGAAGGAACTTCTACAAGTGAAGGAACACAAGAGATTGCTAGCAAATTACCAGAAGTTAGGGGAGTCCTGCAATGGATTCTTCCTCAGAGCTCTCAGAAGGAAGCAACCTTACCAACACTTTGTTCTCAGACTTCTAGCAGCCAGACTGCTAAACACTACCTTTCTATTATTTAAGCCCACCAATGTGTGGTACTTTATTATGGCAGTCATAGCAAGCTAGTACAAAAACTAAACTGTTTTTTCCTTGAAGACTTTTTAGTTACTATTTCCTCTACCCAGAGAATAATTTTCTCACTTTCCCTTGCATTCAAATTCTAGCTCCAGGGTTGTCTTAACCTCAGTTCTTTGACCACATAATCCAAATGATCTTTCCTCCAGTCACCCTTATTACTTTCTTTTATTTTCTCCATTATACCTACCTCTAATGAAGCTACTTATAATCTTTGTTTACTTATTTTTAAGTCTCCTTTAATCAAAAGTAAGCTCCATGGGAACGGACTCCTTTATTGTCTTTTTATTACTGTATCCACAAGACTTAGCATATAATAGGTCCTTAATAAATATTAATTACATAAAGTAATACATAGATAATCCAGAAAACACTTAAATAAGTTATCTCATAATTAAAATTTTAACCTATGTAAGATATTTTCCTTCAGATACACTCTTGAATAATGTCATTTTTTGTTGGTTTTGTTTTGTTTTCTGAGAAATCTGTGTATTATTTACACATAATTTATTAGTAATAGAGCTAGAAATATCAGTCTTTGGGTTTTCCTCTTTTCAACTCAGTGATAATCTTCTCTTAACCATTCAGAGGCACAAATATAGTATCTCGAATAATAAAAATATGAATTATGAGGATATGAAAAGAGACTCTGCCCAAACTGAATCTAGAGAAAGTCAAAGTCCTCAGAGATGTCAGGAAAAGAGATTAGACCTTAACAATAAAACTAGGAAGCATAAAGGGTAAGCAAATAATAATACTACGTACCCCCCCCACCCTCACTAAAACTAAATTAGAGAAACCTGCTGAAGAAAGTGTAGGGAAGGAGATGTTGGATTACATTGGAGAAGAATGTGAATGAAGTAAGATAGTAGGTACCAGAAGATCATGTTGAAAAGAAATAGAGTCAGAATTGACAGACGGTTACACACCATCTGAGACTTTATTCCACTCATGGGAAATAGAAACACTACTGTACAGCCACTCATGTTCACTTCTGTGAACACCACACACAGCCCAAACCAATGCACAGTTCTTCCTGACGTTGATATTTCATTGTTGTTCATTTATGCATTTATTTATTTTTAAAAGGTTTTATTTATGTATTTATTTATTTGAGAGAGACAGGGCATGCACAAGTGGTGGAAAGGGGTACAGGGAGAAGCAGACTCCCAACTGAACAGGGAGCCCAATGGGGCTCAATCCCAGGATCCTGAGGTCATGACCTGAGCTAAAGGCAGACGCTTAATGGACTGAGCCACCCAGGCACCCCTCACTGTTGCCTATTTAATTAACAGTAATCTTTCAAGACTAATCACCCTCTGTATTTATTTCTAAATGGACCTCTGTCAAAATATCTCTTAGAAAATGCCACAAGGTATTTCAAGGATTTGCCCCCACATGAGTTGAGTTCCTGGACACCCACAGGAGTTGTCATAGAGTAAAAACAAGCTTTTGAATCTGTTCTTTAATTCTATGGATTTCTACGAGCGGGTTGATATAGATAAAAAATCAACAGGCAAACACCATTAGGTTTCTAGTCCATGAGCGTTAACTAATTGGATAAGACTGTAAAGAAGATGTCATTTTAAATAGATACTGATCCTCTTAGCACAAAAGAAAATCAGCTTTAATATATAGATAAGGCAGTGGTCATTGTTCCTGCTTTTTCAAGAAATGTAATCTTCCCTTGAAGTAGCTGTGTACAGAAACCTCAACAAAAATAATGTATTCTAATTTAAGGTCTCAAGTCTATTCAGAAATATGACTCATGACACAGAATTACAGCTATTCCCTCTATATGTCTTATCCAATTAGTTAGAAATAAGTGCATTTTCACCAAAAATAATCCAATATGAGAAGTTGTAACCATACTTTACCTTAGACCATAATTTAACTTAGGTAATTTAAAAATTACTACCCAAAATGAATGCAGTCCCCCAAATATCTCTATTTCTTAAAGGTTTTTATATTGAAATTATATATCACTATCACTGTCTTTATTGGTTTCCCAGAACAAAAATGCCATCGAATGAAAAGAATATTAAAACCCCTTCTTCTTGAATCCAGATTAAAAAAAGCAGTTTAGAGATTATGTATGCATGTGAAGAAGGATCTGTATATTAAAACTATAAAATTCGCAATCGGTTAGCACGTTCGGCTGTTAAAACTGTAAAATTCAACACATATATATTACATCTCTATATATCTCTATATATAATGTACATATTATATCTGTAATATATATATACATAAAATTCAATATCACCTCCCCCCCACAATTCCATCTTGTAGATTTTACAACAGACTCAATAATTTTATGACTCATTTTGGAGGAAGACACTATATATTCAACTGAATTGGCCTAATTTTATAACGGTTTGGTATAAGTCTACTCAAAAATAAGTTATGAGGCATTATATAATAAATGGCACATAAATTATAAATAACAGTGGGCTCCATCTGCAGGCTTAACCGTAGAAACATTGACAGTGACCACCAGCATTTGATTATTATTTATTAAATATTACTTATGTCCTACTATATATCCCAAGTAGAAATTTTTAAAAATAGAAGTAAAAGCTCCAGTATTTACTCATCTCACATGGGTTTATATATCCCCCAGAGACCTTACAGTATTTGAGAAATTTTTTTATTTTTTAAAGATTTTATTTATTTATTTGACACAGAAAGAGTGAGAGAGAGAGAGAGCATAAGCAGGGGGAGTGGCAGGCAGGCAGAGGGAGAGACAGGCTCCGTGCCGAGCAAGGAGCCCGACGTGGGACTCGATCCCAGGACCCTGGAATCATGACTTGAGCCGAAGGCAGACGCTCAACGACTGAGCCACCCAGGCGCCCGTATTTGAGAAATTTTTGAGAGGACAATTTTTAATTTTAGAGAATGGCTTAAACCATCATGAAAATTTTAAAGCATATTTTTTAGTTGTATAACAAGCAGTATGTAAGAAATGACTGTTACCCATATTTCCTGAAGGTCAGCTGCTTAACCACTAAAAATCTAGACCTCGTTTACTTCAAACCAAATCACATTAACAATCGTGTGTGAGTGTGTTTATGCGTATTTTGTTGGTCAAAATTTAAATCCTGTTGCTGCTATTTTAGGAAACAACAGTACATTTTCTCATGGTTTTCTGTGGAAAGTGTCTTCTCTATTTCAGATTTTTCATCTCTAAAATCCTCTCCATCTGTTTTTGTCCTTAGCAAAGGTTATGAAAATTAAGGTCACACACACAACACACATGTACCGATACAGATATAAATATAGACCTATGACATTTTAAAGGGCATTGCTGTAGATTGTAGCATTTTTGAAGGACAAACATCTCAGTATCAAATGCTATAGAGTCATAGTTTAAATCTTGAATACAGATTTATTATGGAGAATATTGTATATGATCCCCAAACTGATATTTATATATCTTTAGCATATAGCTTAAAAAAAAAAAAAACCTGCTACTTATCTATTGCTTACTAGGATGAACTCAACTCACAACAATGTGAGAAACTTCAGTTTTTTGCCACTCTTTGTAGTCTGTAACATTTATAAAATCCATCGTATCCTATGTCCACAAGAATAACTATGTCTGCCATCTTTATATGATAAGTAATAGGAAAATAAGTTATGATTTATTACCCAATCCATTCCAAACAGTTAGAAAGCCTGTCAAGACACATTCCTGGATTGCAAGTTTATCTTGCTAATGCATGTAAACATGTAGATACATCAAAGAAAATAGATATTGTAAGGAGTTATAAGTAGAGGCAAGAATAGCAGTCCATCTTTTATACTATTCTAAAACTATGAGATTTAGCTAATATTTTCTTGTTCAAAAAATTCAGTGGATCCACATTATCTACTTTAAAATACTGACATGAAGTTTATATATTGCCTTACTTTTGTAAATAACACCCGCACCATGACATCAGACATGAAAGGAATCTGAATTAGATAATAACAATAGAGAATTAAGAAATTTTTTTTTTAAGATTTTATTTATTTATTTGACAGAGAGAGACACAGCGAGAGCAGGAACACAAGCAGGGGGAGTGGGAGAGGGAGAAGCAGGCTTCCGCTGAGCAGGGAGCCCAATGTGGGACTCGATCCCAGGACCCTGGGATCATGACCTGAGCTGAAGGCAGACGCTTAACGACTGAGCCACCCAGGCGCCCGAGAATTAAGAAATATTTTGATATAAAACAAGTAACAGGGGTGTCTGGGTGGCTCAGTTGGTTGAGCATCCGACTCTTGATTTCAGCTCAGGTCATGATCTTAGGGCCCTAGGACAGAGCCCCAAGATGGGCTCCACACTCGGTGGGGAGTCTGCTTGAAGATTCTCTATCCCTCTGCCCCTTCCCCCACTCCCTCACATGTTCTCTCTCTCTCTTTCTCTCTCAAATAAATAATTAAATCTTTATTTTTATTTTTTTAAAGATTTTATTTATTTATTTGAGAGAGAGAGAATGAGAGAGAGCAAGTACATGAGAGGGGGGAGGGTCAGAGGGAGAAGCAGACTCCCTGCCGAGCAGGGAGCCCGACGCGGGACTCGATCCAGGGACTCCAGGATCATGACCTGAGCCGAAGGCAGTCGCTTAACCAACTGAGCCACCCAGGCGCCCAATAATTAAATCTTTAAAAAATAAATAAGACAAGTAACAAATTTATGATCTTCTGTACTTGGTCACTGTTTTGCTACATTGCAGAAGGAAAAGGAGAAGTTCAAGGCAAGTTCAAGGTTCCAGGCTCTATAACTCAGTATGATAATGCTAGGAAGCAATATATGAATTGCACTAATAATTGCATAATTTAGGGGGAAATGTATTGCTTTCATATTTGTGCAAATGTGAGTTTGACATTTCTGTGTGATGCTTTGTTGGAAAAGAGGATCTCATTAAATAATATTAATTGGCTTCATTGTTCAGATCATTGTGCTGTGTCCTATCACTACTAACAGCATCAACACCACTACTACAAACAGAAGAAGAATAGGTAGAAGTATGTTTAAAAATTGAATATGTTTACAGAGGCTAAATACAATGAAATTATGGGTGATGAGCAGCACCTGCTGGCATATCCCTTTAGCCTTTGAATCCAGAAACTAAACTAATCCATCCATATGTCCAGGAACTTAGGTTATGTAGGAAGATGTGAGCTGAAATGGAATAATAGGAAACTTACACATTAAAGCAGGCCCTGAGTGACAGCCCATTCATTGAAAAGGGTCTGACCAAGACTGAGACCACTCCCATAGCTGCAGCTGGTAACTACAAAGCTACGTGTTTACCTGGGGTGGTGCAGGGTTGCCCTTGGGAACCCAGGCAAGCAGCTGTGTTCCTGCGAATGGTGGGCAAGATCTCCCAGTATAAAATATGTGTCAAAATGGGATTTGTTAGAGGCAACCATAAGATGGAAAAGGAAGGGAAAACTAAATGAAAGAGAACTTCCCACTCAAAAGAGCTTGTAAATGACATTTTTCTAAAACAAAAGAATATAAATAGCCCCTAAAATCAACAAATAAGATAAAGCATTTAATTAAAAAAGAAGTCTAAGGCATGTTGGCAAAGACTTACACAGGTTTATTGTGGAATACATAAAAAATAATAAAATAATAGCATCCATAAATATGAACAGTAAGTTAAGCAAAACAGACAGATGTAAATCAAGATGTAGATATTCAAAAAAGTGAAGAAATATTTTTATTGAAAAGAAATTTAACATATGGGCTATATTATCTTGTATCCAAAGAAAATTCAGTTCTTTTATACATCAATATTCAGCATCACATGACTAGAGTGAGTTGAGATAGGATTCTAACTAAGGTGTCACAGAGTCCAAAACTCGTGTTATTTCCAAAGTTCTGTTAACTTCTTGTGGCATAAAATTAAGCTGAATTTATAGGACTAGAGTTTATACATACAGTCTCCATATATTTTTGGAAAATACTGGTTAACAGGATCTAGAAAATACATAATAATGAATAAATGGAAAGGGTTATTGAGTTCTATTCCCATAATATCTATTCAAAGCCTGGTTAAGCAGGCAAATCATCTTGCATTTCTTCAACCTTCAAAATATTTTGAACTTTTCTCTATTCCAGCCACTAGGCTAAAACCTGGAAGACAGAGTTGGACAAAAGACACAGTCTTTTAACGAGTCCATGGTCTCAGCAGGAGGGAAGAGACTAATAAAAATAATTATAAAGTTATAAATGTGTTAAGTATTATATGAAACACAAGAGGCGACACAACGAATCAGAGGTAACTTGGATGAACTCTAGAAGGTTTTGTAGTAGAAAATTGGGGTGAAAATCGTAAATAAGGGTTCATAGACTGTGTATTAGGAAGTTGAGTCAAAATGACATTGATTAATATTGTCCCTGGGACTTTATTAATAATGTAGAGATTTTCGGACATATATAGCTCCCTTAGCATGATAAGTGGAGGTTATGTATACATGAAGGGCAAGAGGATGCCTGGGTGGCTCAGTTGTTAAGCGTCTGCCTTCGGCTCAGGTCATGATCCCGGCATCCTGGGATCGAGTCCCACATCGGGCTCCCTGCTCGGCAGGAAGCCTGCTTCTCCCTCTCCTACTCCCCCTGCTTGTGTTCCTGCTCTCGCTATCTCTCTCTCTCTGTCAAATAAATAAACATGAAGGGCAAGAGATGATTAAACCTGTCTTGTCAGGTTAAGTTCAGAGAAGTATTGCCACTAGTTCTAGCTCAAAAGACTATGAATAATAGAACAGCTTTTTGAAACTGAGGAAAGGAATAAACGTTGGAAGAGTCAAAGTCAAGGCATTATGAACAAACATGGATGGACTTTCTTCCAAGTTAGGTCAGCATCATGAAGTGCATTATATTAAAACACACACACACACACCTGCACACACAGATGTAAAGAGAATACAGTAAACCAATTTGAATAAGAAAGTAAGGATATGAAATTCCTGTTGATTTTCTCTTGAAAGAAAACACTTTGGGAAAGGAAAATTATTGGTTGTAGAGCAACAGTGCACTGGTGTCAGAGAGGAAAGAGAAGATGCAACATGAAAGGAGGGAGCTATGTAATTTCAGCACCTTCATTACCTTTACTTAGAAATTTGCAAAGGTGGCTTTTAAGTAAAAGGAAATTGGCCCTTAAAGAACCGTGTAAATAATTGCATGTCTAAACAAATCTTTCCCAAAGAAATCTCAGAGAGATTTCAACGGAACAAATATTATCTTTTATATATATATATATATATATATATATTTTTTTTTTTTTTTAAGATTTTATTTATTTATCAGAGAGAGAGAGAGACAGAGGCAGGCAGAGGGAGAAGCAGGCTCCCTGCTGAGCAAGGAGCCCGATGCGGGGCTCGATCCCAGGACCCCGGGATCATGACCTGAGCCGAAGGCAGAGGCTCAACCGACTGAGCCACCCAGGCGCCCCTGGAACAAATATTATCTTAAACAAAAAATTATTTCATGAAAAACTTTCTTTTGGTCACATATCGTATCCTCTTTCTCCTTTGCTCTCATTTTTCCCTTCTTCTTTCCCTGTATGCTCTCTCTCACACAAACCCACAAACATGCACACATATTCAAAATTCAAATGCATTTTGATAGTAGTTTGAGTCTTTGTAATAATAGTCTGAGTCTTTGTAATATTTTCTCAGTCTTGTCTTTCCTTAAGGAGCATTTCTTAAAAGATTACTTCATGTTGTTTTTCAAGTCACATTATTATTATAAGATGTGCATTTTAAATGATATAAATTCAATGTTGATAAATGCATATTTTCTTTAAATGGGAGTACTTGACTAATGCCTCCCAACCTAAAGTTATCTTAAAGCCATATGGTAGATAGACTAATGCCCCCTCCCAAACGTCCACGTCCTAATCCCCAGCACCTGTGAATAGGTCAGATTGCATGACAAAGGGGAAGTAAATTGGCCAATCAGCTAACTTTAAATAGGGAGATTAGGTGGTCTTGGATGTGTGGAGACAAGGAAAGAAGAGGGTGTCATAGGGGTGTTGGGGTCCCTCTCCTGGCCACTCTTTCCAACCCATCACAGGCAGAGCAGCTGGTCCAGGATCTGGCCTGGTGAGTGGAGGAGCTAGAGCTGACTGACACTCAAGATACAGAAAACCAGCCCCAAAGGGAGTGAGGGGCCCCTCCATTTTGGTGGGGAGGTGGATGGTGATGTGATAGGGCTTGCAGGTGCGGCCAAAGGATGGAAGTGCTGCCTCTGTGGTAGGACCATAGGAGGTGAGGATAGAGAAGGTTGCTAGAACTTTATCTGAACCCTGCACCCTGAAAGATCCAGGTGCCCCAGGAGAGGTGGCTGCTATGCTCCTTGTCTGAGGACAACGGGGCTCAGATGGCTCTCAGGGATGCTGAGGAACTGGGAGACGGTTGATTCAAAGGGGTGACGTGGAAGAGCCTAGGGAGTGAAAAGCAGCCCAGGGCAAGGCCTGGTGAGGGCAGGAGATGGGCTCAAGGAAGTCTGCGAGCAGAGGGAACAGAAGCCTGGGCCTCTCTGCAACATGCAGCCTGGGCGTGGACTGGAGAGACAGGTGGTCCTGGTTTGACTCTGCTTCTGGGTTGGAGAAAACCGGCTTACCCTGTCTGTGCCTTGGCTTTCTCTGCTGGCCATGAAGCTTGATTTGATCCCATAGATGTTTGAGTGCAATTCAAATTCTGAATCTACTGCTTAGTAACCTTAAGACCTTTGACAAATTAGTGAATCTCTCTGTGATTCTAAATAAGGGGTAACAACAACACCTACCTTATAATTTTGAGCAGGAAAATGGTTAATTTATACAGAGGGGTTAGAGAGGTATAGGAACAACTAGTGTTAAATGTTATTACTCAGTTCTGACACTGCTCCCCACCCCCCTCCCCGACTGTAGCCAGCTCAGCCCCGGTGCAGGTGGTAGATGAGGACTCCAAAAAGAAGAGCAAAGGATCCGTAGGCCTCACCTACAAGGAGGAGCCAAAGCCACCCGGGACACTCCTGATGAAGAGTTCAGTTTCAATTTCTTTCAGCGCCCCCCCACCCCATTTGGAACACTCCTCCTCCCCTGGTCTTGAGTACAGAGCCTTTCCAGGAATGCACTGCCAGACAGGTGTGGGGTTGGTGTGTCTTTGTCTGGTCAGTGAATCTGGTGCTATGGCCATGGGACGGATGTGAGACTAGTATTTCGGGGGTACTCACCATCAGATAAGCACAAGACCCCATTTGTAGGTTTTTGGATGAGATGTCCCTCCCGCCAGAGGTGGGAGGTGAACTGTGCATTTAGAAAAGCTTATGCAATAAATGAAAGTGAAGAATATTTTAGTCAATCTTTAGGATTTAATTAAGTGACTATAGTTAATAAGGCTTAGTGGGGAAGCTACATGACTGTATGCTGGTGCCCACTTTTGAAAAGGGTGCTCTGTCAATTGGCTTAGTGGTTTAAGCCATTATGTCACACTGCCCTAATAAACTCTAATTTTGATTAAAAAAATGAAATAGGGAGATTATCATGGATTATTCAGGGGAGGCCAATGTAGCTACAAAAGTCTGTAGTGGAGAGGGAGGCCGAGAAGATGTGAGGACTCTAACCTCCCTTGTTGTCTTTAAGATGGAGGAGGGCTACAGGCTGGAAAGGAGGCTGTCTCTGAAGGCTGGAAATGATAAGGAAAAGGCTGCTCCCTTAGAGCCTCCAAAAACTAACACAGTCCTCCTGAAACTGGATTCTAGCCCAGCGAGGTTTCTAACCCACTGTACTGTAAGGTACTACTAAATTGGTGGTTAACACTTTACAGGGAACTAATCCAACTAATCCAACCACCTAAGTTTTCACAGTCTTAAAACACTCTTTATATATTTTTATTATTATTATTTGAGAGAGAGAGAGAGGGAGAGAATGAGCAGGGGGAGGGGCAGAGGGAGAGGGAGAAGCAGACTCCCCTCTGAGCAGGGAGCCCGACTCGAGGCAGGGCTTGATCCCAGTGTCTTGGGATCATGACCTGAGCTGAAGGCAGACCCTTAACTGACTGAGCCACCCAGGTGCCCCTCTTAAAACACTCTTACCAGGATATCCTTAATTTTGTATTTATCACATCCACAATTAAGAATAAGCAAAAAATAGGCTAAAACACATTTAAAGGGACATATTTAGTATTCTACACATTTATTCACAATGGTAACTTTTTAAAAAGTCAATGAAGGGCATGATCGTGTCTCCACATATAGCAACATTATATGACCAATTGGGTAATCTGCCTGTAATTCTTTGCAATCATAGCAATTTTGGATAAAACTCCATGTGTGTAACATATGCATTGCTTGGACTGGACACTCAAAAGTGCTAAAAGGTTGTAGTAAAAAGTAATAATAAAACATACAAATAAACCAAACTTAAAATCAATTGATGCCTATATCTCAATAGTCTTAAGTAAAATTTATTCTCAGTAATTACGAGGGTTTTATTTCTATCCCAATTTTGTGTAAAATGTTGAAGTCTGACATAGATTGAAACAAACAACGTTATTGCTGATCTGATCATTGTTCAGAGCCCCAAGGTCCACACTCTAGATCCAAGATGGATTCATAATGTCTGTGGTCATGTCACCCTTTCCTGAGTTTGCTATGTCTTTTCCATTTATTTGTTTCATCGAATATTGTATTTGACTTAATATTCTAACAAATCTTATGTATAATTTTTGTGCTGGAAATACAGCACTAGTTAAACTCATCTAAATTCCTTCTGTCAACAGTTTTAGTCCGTGTTTTTTTTTTCTTTTTAAGAATTTATTTATTTATTTGACAGAATGAAAGAGAGAGAGAACACAGCAGAAGGAGAGGGAGAAACAGACTCCCGGCTGAGCAAGGAGCCCGATGTGGGACTCGATTCCAGGACCCTGGGATCATGACCTGAACCAAAGGCAGGCACTTAACTGACTGAGCCACCAAAGTGCCCTTGTCTGTGGTTTTTCATTGAAAACTGGGTTACTGTTAAGCAGCTTATGCTTTGTGATTTTTTTTTTTTTTTCCTGAGAATGGGAGCAGGGAGGGGTGTGGCTGGAGAGTTGGTAAAAAAAAAAAAAATAATAATAAAATCTAAATAAATGACCACAAGTGAAATGCACTATATCATATTAAGTAAATCAAATACTTTTAGTAATACAAGTATACCTTGGTGAATATCTGATATTTGCCAAGAATAATAAAATTCCCTCAGCCTATGAGAGACCAGATTTGTTAAAGACAAAGACACAATAAGAATGATTTATACTGTAGTGTTTACTTGTCACCTACAAAATCTTTTAATATAAAAAAAATACTTAAAATTTATTTATTTTTCTTTTACGATAATGTCATTACAAATTCTGTAATTTTGATCAGATAAAGCTATAAATAAATAATTAATGTTATCATGTTTGAAAAAATGTGAATGGGCCATTCCAGAGATAAATTCATATCATTAAATACTTTATTATTATTATTATTTTTTTTTTAAGATTTTATTTATTTATTTGACAGAGAAAGACACAGCGAGAGAGGGAACACAAACGGGGAGTGGGAGAGGGAGAAGCAGACTCCCTGCCGAGCGGGGAGGCCGATGCGGGGCTCGATCCCGGGACTCCAGGATCATGACCTGAGCCGAAGGCAGTCGCTTAACCAACTGAGCCACCCAGGCGCCCTAAATACTTTATTATTGTGGGCAGTCTCGCCAATGATCCCCAAAGATCTCTGTACCTGGGATCCATGTCCTTGGGTAAAAGTCACCCCTTGAATGGGGGCTGGACTTATTTGACAAACTTTTAAATAATAGAACACCATAGAAATGATGGGCTAACATTTCTGAAATCAGGTCAAAAAAAAAAATAGATCAGCTTTCATCTTGGGAACTTTCTCATTTATACGGAAAGAGAAAACAGACAATGGGCAAGAGGGAATATTCAAAGACATAAATGCTGGACAACTTCCCAGATTTTAGTATAGAAATGAATCTTGGGTAGGATGGGGAAATATATTCATATCTAGACACATTTTAATGAAATTGCATTTAATGAATTGCGGTTGTTGGAAAGGAAAATAATGTCTAATTTTGAAAAGGAAAACAGAAACAAAGGAAATAGAATCAACCTAAAAAAGTCAGGGAAGAAGAAAAAACATATTGGTAAAAGCAAAATTAAAAGATAAAACTAGTTGTAAATGTATTGATCAATACAACACACTCAATACCTATTTTAATATATTTTATCTTAGATGTGTGTGTGTGTATATGTGTGTTTAATTAGCCTAATCTAGACAGAGAGTCTCAGAGTGGCTTATAGGAGTTTCAACTCAAATGGTATTCAACTGAATAATTCTCTTGTACTTTAAATTCATATTTCAGAATATTTGTTTTAAAAAATTATTTCAAAATGTTTTATATAGTAGCAAATCTTGATTTAAAAAATAGAAATAGAGCAGTACAAATTTTGAGAAATAAAAAAGAGAAATGAATATAAAACTTTGGAATACATATGCAATATCCTATGTAAGATAATAATTGGTTTCACAGAACTTTCTAATAGAATTATAACCCATAGTGAAGTGATATTCTTACTGAAATTAGGAGAACATGTTTATCAAACAGCTAATAAAAATTTCCAACGATATTTATTAATTCTGAAACATATCAAATAAAATCCCAAATCCACATCTATAAAAAATAAAATGAACAAATCAATATATTAGTAATAGAAGCTACTTTCTTAGCTTCTCATAATTGTCCCAAGCTAACAACAAATACTCCTCAGTGTGATGATCCTGTTCTAAGAACATTACCTTTTGAAACTGAGAACAAATAAACTTTCTTACTATCCTCACACTTAGTTTTCTTTCATTAAGTTTACTCAATGTAAGGAGCATTACATAGAAGTAAGAACTATGAGCAGTTACCATATAAGAAACATTAATTTTCATGTGTATCAGAAAACACAATTAGAGGACATATTGGGTGGAAATATCCCCTTAAAAGCAACAACTGGGGCGCCTGGGTGGCTCAGTTGGTTAGGCGACTGCCTTTCTCTCAGTTCATGATCCTAGAGTCCCCAGATCTAGTCCAGCATCAGGCTCCCCACTCAGTGGGGAGTCTGCCTCTCTCTCTGACCCTCCCCTCTCTCATGCTCTCTCTCATTCTTTCTCTCTCAAATAAATAAATAAAATCTTTAAAAATTTTTTTTTAAAAATTAAAGCAAAAACTGAAAAAAAATCTAGATATAACCCAAATAAGAAATGTTAGGGATTCTTATGAATGTAACTGTAGTTCAATACAAGAGATAGTTGTGTGTGTGTGTGTGTGTGTGTGTGTGTGTAGAGTCAGAGAGAAAGAGCACTAACAAATGACTCCAGATAGAAAATTAAAGAATGTCCAAGAAAGAAACAGATTGTGAGAGAAAGATACATAAGATGAGGATAAATGAAAGAGAGCAAGAGGAGAGAGACAAAGGGAAAGAGGGAGAGAGAGGAGAAGAGGAGAGAGACAGATTGAGAGATGGGGGGGAGAGGAGAGAATGTGAAAGAAGGAGGGAGCGAGGGAGAGAAGGGGATAGGCAATTTTAAAGAGAAAATCACAAGAAAAATTCACGACTGGACAGACTGGTAATAAAAGGAGATTTCTTCTATTGATGGGAAAGAGTTCTACATTTTATTCCCAGTAAGTTTCTGAATTTGCAAATTTTGTATAAGAATGTTTCAATTTTACAATTCAAATAATAAAAAAAATGTTTTAAAACAGTGTAAGTTGCAAATTTTGTCTAATGCATCAGAGTAGTTCTATAAAGTTTTTTTAAAAATCACAGTAACTGCAAGACCTGAGTAGCAGGATTTATATTAGCACATAAATGACAGGAAATTAGAAGACTGTAAGAATTTATAAGATGCTGTGTTTACTTATATAAACATTCTCAGAGCGCTTGCAAGGTTTTACTCTGGATACATAAACTTACATGAGGAGGCAGAGGTGGAAATGAGTTAGCCCAGGTGGGCGTTTTCACCCAGAGCTGAAGACATTATTAGGAATAAGCACATGCACACAGCTTCTCATTTGGAGCATCAGTTCAAGTTAATTTAGTTTACAGCGATGCTTTGAAGAAATGACGATCTTCAAAATAGAGATTAGATGTACTGTAATAAGTTCTTCCCTGTAATTTAATACTTTCTAGGAGGTTTTGATTCCCCATTTGGTTCATCTGCAGATTCTGTTTATCAGGATGTATGCAGGATTTTTGTAAACAAGCTACTACCACCTCCACTGAATGAACTTTCAAGGGGACATTTGCAGGAATATTTATAGGTACATAAATGCTCTGACGGAGACAGCATGGTCTCTTCTCTGTAACTTCTCATAAAATGAGCTCACATTGATATACATATTAATAGGCCTACCTTGTAAACTTCGTGGAATAATTCTAAACCTCAAAAACTACACAAATCTAAGCTGATCTTTGGACAGAACGATTCAAGGCTAAATTTGAAGTAGCATGATTCTCAACTCTCATATTTTGAAACATTCAAAATGCTCGATGTCCAAGAATAACATCTCAGTGAGAAACAGCAAATGAGAAAGGCCCGCATGGGGCCACTTGGCCTTGTCTCCTTCAATCACCTCTCTTCTTTTGTATCCATTTGTGGCGTCTGTTTGCCTGGGCTGTGCGGTCTTTAAAGGGGTATTAATCTTATGAGTAGATGTAACTGTCTGCCTTCATAAGAAACTGATGATCCTTGATGAAAGACTTGTAACAGCTTTTGATGATACAAGAAAATAAAATTAGACAATACCCACCTCTGAATGAGCTTTAGAGGTAAAGGAAAATGGCCAGTGGAAGTCATTTTAGAAATGTTACATTTGAAATAAAAAAAAAAAAAAAGAAAGAAATGTTACATTTGAAATACCTGCAGTGTGCTGCAGGTGGAAATGTGTAGACAAGGTCTATGAGTCAGTAGAGAAGTCGGCTCAGAGCTCGTGATTTAAAGCCAGTGCATATTTGTCATTATTTTCCGCTTTATTTACTTGTTCCAAAATAAGTTAATGCAACATAGTCTGGGGTCATTATGAGGATAATTATGATATTTTATACTTGGTAAATCAAAGAAACTACTAATTAAAAAGACACTGAAAATAGGCCCATCATATATTATATAGAGATTGCTGCCTTTTAAAATGCAAGACCCAATGAAGAGAAAATTCATGTCAAAATTCTCTATTCTGATATTTTCCTATAATCTAGAAAAAAATATCCTTTATTCCATCTAATTGAGAAGAGGCAAACTTCTTTTTTTTAACTCCCTCAAGTATGTTCAGCTTCAAATCTGTGTTTCAACCTGTACCTCTGGCTCTGAGTTCTGCAAATGCCTGCACTGAAAATGAATTATCTCTTCTTTTTCATTTCAGTTCCCTCAGAGCGACTGCTAAAGGGAAGAGGGAGAGAAAAAGTCACAAGAGTACTGAAGGTAAAAGCCCTTGAATGAGGAGCCACAGCGGGTGCAGAGAAGGGCTTAGCCCTAGATGGTGGGGGGGGAGGGGGCAATTGTCTCACTGAACCTTGCCTGGGGCAAATGTTGTCAATTTCTCTTGTGACCAAGGAATTTGGCAATGCGTTTGACACAGGAACACAGGTATTTTGCCATGTATATTGTTAAATTTAAGAAACAGAACTAATGAACATAGGAGAAGGGAAGGAAAAATAATATAAGATAAAAACAGAGAAGGAGGCAAACCATGAGACTCTTACCTGTAGGAAACAAACTGACAGTTGTGGAGGGGAGGTGGGTGATGGATATTAAGAGGGCATTTGATGGAATGAGCACTGGGTGTTATATGCAACTGATGAGTCACTAAATTCTACCCCTGAAACTAATAATTCACTATATATAACTAACTTGAATTTAAATAAAATCAAATATATATACATATATATATACATATATGTGTGTGTGTATTTGTATCGCTATGGTTAAAACTGATGAAGCAAAATTTGAAAACCGCTTTTTTTTTTTTTAAAGATTTTATTTATTTATTTGACAGAGAAATAGAGAGAGAGCACAAGTAGGCAGAATGGCAGGCAGAGGGAGAGGGAGAAGCAGGCTCTCCACTGAGCAGGGAGCCAGACGTGGGGCTCGATCCCAGGACCCCAGGATCATGACCTGAGCCGAAGGCAGCCGCTTAACCGACTGAGCCACCCAGGCGCGCCCGAAAACCTCTCTTTAGGAAACATTTTTTTTGGGTGCCTGGAAGGCTCAGTCATTTAGGGGTCTGCCTTTTGCTCAGGTTGTGATCTCAGGGTCCTGGGATCCAGCCCAGTGTCAGGCTCTCCCTTAGCGGGGAGTCTGCTTCTCCTTATCACTCTCCCACTGTGCTCTCTCAAATAAATAAATAAAATCTTTAATAAAAAAAAAAGAAACTTTTTTTTTTTTTGTATTCTGTCCACCTGGAGAAATTGAAAATAGTAAGAGTATGTCTAAACAGTACAGTATATGTGAAAATATGCATAGGGTTGGTCTTATGAAGATAACAAAACACATAATAAGATATATGATGTGACAAATACAGAGCTGACAGAAAATGAAACTGGTGTAGAAAGATAGGAAAGATGTTAGGGTTCGGAGCCGATACCAAGAAAGAATTCTTGAGACGTCTTTGGTGCAAAGAGGTGGTTTTATTAAAGTGAGGGGACAGGACCTGTGGGCAGAAAGATGTGCACTGGGGTTGTGAGGAGTGGCCCATTATATACTTTCACGTTGAGAAAGGGCTAGGGATAGCGTAGTTCTCTAAGGAATTTTAGAAGCAAGATTCCCAGGACCTTCAGGGGAATAGCTATTGTTAGGAAAATGTCATTTATTACTGTCTAATAATCCTTGGTCATGAGACCCTTCAGATATACATCGATGGGTCATAGGCTTGATAGATGATTGCCAACATGTATCTTGGGGGGTAGAGATAAAGGAAGTTTCCAAAGGAATTTTTGTATGTTAATTCAGACTCACAGGATCCTGGGGGCACTGCCGTTTGCCCTTAGCAAAGTGTCAGCATCGAGGCAGCTGAGTTCCTAGAGGAAGCTCACTCTGCCTGTTTCAAGGACCTGTCAGTGAGCTGTAAGTAATAAGGAATTTTAATTTTTATTTTGCCTCTGTTTCCCACATCAAAACTACTAAGCTCGAATTTGTACCTCCGTTTTTTAAATCAATAAGCTTTAAAAAAATGAATATTCAGGGATGCCTGGGTGGCTCAGGTCATGATCCCAGGGTCCTGGGATCAAGTCCCACATCGGGCTCCCTGCTCAGCGGGAAGCCTGCTTCTCCCTCTCCCACTCCCCCTGCTTGTGTTCCTTTTCTCGCTGTGTCTCTCTGTCAAATAAATAAAATCTTAAAAAAAAAAAACTTATATAAAGGAGGAAATGCAACGTATTTGACAAAATCCCAGCTGTGGCAGCCTCCTGTGTGTTCATGTGGGAGTATCTGTGTGTGGTGTCCTGTCTTGGAATGATTGGTATAGTTGAGTGTGGGAGGTTACTGGTGAACAAGGAGCATCTCGAATAAACTTTCTAGTTAATACAGTTGTTGAACATAATCTTCATTTGCAAATGTCCTAACCCTCCATCTGTAAAACATCATCTTTTCAACCTCGAGTTTGTTGCTGTAGAAAATCCATGGGACCTGAGATGTGTACTGACACTCTGTACCATTTTTTCCTTCAGGCAGAGAAAGGGGAACTAGTAAATCATGACTATTGATAATTGTCTCCAGCCCCTCTGCACTCAGCAGTCCCCTTTCTCCCTGGCATCAATAAAGGTGAAATGATTAGAACAGTAAAATGCTAAAATAACAGTTAATTCATAAATACCATCTCTCAGAGCTCCACAGGGGTTCCTTTTCAGTTCATAGTTCAAGAGGCCATGTTAGTAATTATTGTGAATGTATAATATCAACATATCACCACACTGTGATGAATGGTCAGGTTTACTAAGAAAAGTTGTATGGCATTATTAAGCTTAATGCTAGCAAATCTTCCACAAGAAAAGAACTATATTTTGTTTTTGCAGTTGAAACTGTGAAATACACTTGATGCTGGTACCAAAGTTTACTGATAGCAAGTTGCTCCATATGTTGGTTAATATTTCTGATATTTGAAGGAAAGTGATTTCTTTTAGATTGTAAAATTTACTTATTTCTAATCTATTAACATACCTCCTGAAGTCAAATAAAATTCTTACATTTTATTGTCAGTCGTAATTGTTTTTGAATAAGGTATGCCAGGCACACTGTTCTTTCCATGTCTGTTCTGAGGGATTATATCTGGAGATTTTTTTTTTTTTCTTTAAGTCTGTTTTTTAGGAAAAGACTTTACTCACTCTTTTTCATATTTGGGAGTTTGTAAAAAAAAATTACATTTTTGCTTCTCAAAAAGATTTTGTAAATGTCCACCTTACAAACTTCAAACTGATGCCAGAGTATAAGCAATAACATGGTCTGAAATTCCCTTAAATTTTGAGAATTGTCACCCAGTGTTCCCTAAAGGCATTTCAGTTATAGACTTGAAAGTTACCTTCTCTTATGTCCTTTCCTACCATCATCTTGGTCATTGTTAAATGATAGCTCTAAGCTTCAAGGACTTTCAGAAAATTAAGAAAAAGTTAAGCTTTTCATCATTTGGTAAAAGATGGGAGCAATGTAGAAAAAGATCTGGCTATTCTTAAGTTATTACTGTTGAAAGAGAATAGGAGGTTTGTGAAACCCATTGTTTGCTTTCTACCTCTTGGTGTCTTGATCTCAATTCCAATATATTCAAAGGTATCTAAGTATGGTCTATTCCAGGGAAAATAGTAGGCACTCCAAAGTCTGAGAGACACAATAGAAATTGTAAGCTGAAAGAACAAATTGATGATTTCTGAATTAACACAGAGAATAGAAAAAGCAGCACAAAATAGAGAATGGCAAAACTAAGTCATAACCATCGATGTAATGAATGACAGGAGAGTAGCAAAATATTGGAATGCGTTGTTTCATAAATGATTTCTGAGCTCTTACAATGTATAATAATGGTTAAATTTATTAACTTATAATGGTTAAAAATTATACTGGTCTGCTCTAAGAATTCACACAAAATTAACCCAATATTTAAAGAGGAAGATGAAGGCTATAGTATATGGATATTAGTAGCCATTTAAAAATATCTTTGTTTTACTTCATGGAAAAAATATTTGTAGGCTGATGGTAAAGTTGGGATAAGCACAGGCATTTTGAGTATATATTTCTGGAAATTTACTGACTTTTTAATTAGATAAAACAATTTTATGGTCTTGTGGTAAAAGATAAATGGTGAAGAATATTTTAAAAAATATTAAAAAGGTAGAATAGTTAGAAATGGTTTTTGTCATCAAACATCAAACCATCTCTAAGTAATTTTAGCAAAAACAATATAACATTTTAATAATAATAGAAAATAGTTTACAGAAACACAATGAAGTTTCCAAAATTAGATTCTAGTATGTATAGAAATTTAATATATGACAGGATGGTATGTCATTTCTATGGGGTATGTACTTTTGTTGAAAAAATACACTATGCATCTGGACAAATACTTTGTAATTTTGCTTCACAATATAGAAAGATCAATATAAATTGCATGGAAGATAAAATTCTTAAAAAGAATCAAGAGTATAGAATAAATGTTAGTGGGATAAATGCATACACAAAGGGAGATTTAGAGATAAGAGAAGAAACCCAGAAGTAAAAAAAAATATATAATACTTACTATACAAAGTTTTATACTTTTAAATTTATAACTATTCCATTATACAGCTTCAAAACAAAGTGACTGGCGATTGTTTAACAGAGATAAAGTTGTTTTTTTTTTTTTTTTTTAAGATTTTATTTATTTGACAGAGAGAGATACACAGGGAGAAAGAGAACACAAGCAGGGGGAGTGGGAGGGGGAGAAGCAGGCCTCCCGCAGACCAGGGAGCCCGATGCGGGGCTCGATCCCAGGACTCTGGGATCATGACCTGAGCCGAAGGCAGACGCTTAACGACTGAGCCACCCAGGCGCCACCAACAGAGATAAAGTTTTGATAGTTATATTGTTCAAACACCTGCTACTAATTAAGAAAAAGATACAGTGTAATAAAAAAAATAGTTGGCAAAGAATTTGAATTCATGAAAGGGTATATCCAAAGAGAATCCCAAGTCTGGCAGTCGACTGAAGGAAAGCTACTCAATCTTAGGGGCTGTCAAAAAAATTGAATAAAAATAACAATGAAGTAGATTTCTTCTTATTAGGAAAAACAAATAATAAAACTTAGTGCTTGCAGGAATATAAGAAATGTGGCATTCTCACACATTGCTCTTACGGATGTACATTGGTAAAGTACTTTTTAAAAGCAATCTGATAATTAAAATTAAAATATACATCCGTCAGTCAAAAATCCCACTTTATACAAGAAATCTAAAGAGATGAAAGCATCACTATATAAAATTGTACAGTGATTATTTTGGCATTTTTATAGTAGAAGAAATCTGGAAACTTCTGGAATATCCATTAACAGGCAATGGTTAAGTAAAAAACAGTACATTTTAATGGAGAATATTATGCTGCTATTAAAAATAAGTCATATGTGTAAATATATATATTTGAAAATATATTAAAATGTGTGTATAAATAAAAATATTATATATTTTAAAATAGTATATATATGTGTGTATATGTATATATATATACACACACACACGCTCATTTTGTATACATGGTATATATGTACACACTTAGAGCCTTAGAGGCATTTTCATAATATTTTGTTAAGTGAGAAATAAGATGAGAGAAGATAATACAGAATGATACTGTCTTTACTCCCAAATTCATATATATATATACTTTTATATACATATATACATATATATATATATGAGAGAGAGAGAGAAAGAGAAAGAGAAGTCTTGACACCATTTACCAAATTTGCAATGGTTTCAGTGGAGAGTATCAAACATAAGGAAGAAAAAAAGAGACCATAGAATAATAGATTATCTCATCATTATGTTTAAATAAATGTTAAATGTGCAACAATTTTATGAAAACATTGTAAATACATAAAAATAAATGTGTGCATGGTAAAGACTAAAAATTGACATTGTTTTTTAAAGCTTACTGATTTAAAAAATGGAGGTACAAATTAGAGCTTCGTAGTTTTGATGTGGTTGTCTATGAGGAACTGGATTTCCCATATAGGCCCTGGGGAGCATGTCCAAACTCTGTCAACACCTTGATTTCTGATTGGTGATACTCCATACCTGTAAGAGAATAAATTTCTGTCCTTTTAAACCAGCAGGTATGTGTTAATTGGTTACAGCAGCCACAAAAACCAAATCCAGGCAATAATTGGAAATAACTTTGATTCAGAGATACAAGCCTGAAGGAATGGGTCCCATGGAAGAGAGCCAACACATTAGTAAACTAAAATAATGCCAAGTTTAAGCACTGGACTTTATCAGTATATAAACAGGACAAACCCCATTTTGTGGCAATAATAAGGTACTTTCTTGATGATCAAATCTTGGGAAAGACGAGGACATTTTCAGGTGTGGGTGCAATTTGAAGTAATACCCATACCTGTTACTAAAGTTTAGGTTCAGGGACAATGTTTTGGAAAAAAAGATGTATCAAATGCTTATGAGATACAGAATTCATTAGTCTAGACTGGAATCTAGTAATGATTCTGCTTTCCAGGACGATAATCGTCATGCAAACAGAAAATCACAGCAGAGGCTCCTTCATAAAGACACATGTAGTGAGTACTGACACCAGAAATGCATATTTTAAGATGCAAGACTAAGCCCAAAGAATGCCATCCATTCATGAGTCTGAGGTTATCAATTTCTATCCAAACTGAAGTCTCCTGGCCCACACCTGTTAGAGCTTGGAAAGGGTGGTGAGACTCTGAGACATGATTTGTAATTTTTGACAAAAATCAACATGTCCCTCACCCATACCTTGAATTTCTGATACTCCAAGGCTTACAATTATATCATTGCTCTATCATTTTTGGTCTTGAAATTTAATTGTGGTTTTCCGTATTCCACGCGCATGGTCAAATTGTACTTCACTTCACTTTTGAAGTTTGTTGTGATCACATGATTTGCCCTGAGAAATGAAAGCTCAGCAGAAATGAGTGGTATATTTCCCAGATGGAACCTTGAGAAGCCACTGTTGAATTGCCACTAATTTAATTCTCCTGCCTAGGAAATCATGGATGCATGGAGTGGTAGGCACCTGAGACTTGGTCCTTCAGGAAGAAAGAGGTAGAGCAACGCTCCCTTCCACTCCACCCCCTTCCCCTAACGCTAAATCTAATCTTGAAGGAAGTGTTTGAGCAAAAAAAAAAAAAAAAAATGGCTATTTTTTAATCCAGTGAAATACAGAGTTTATTTATTATAGTAAAACAACCTAACATATGCTAACTAATTCAAGCTTAAACATTTTTATTTGTGGTTTTAGGTTATAATTTTAGATTAATGTAATTTTTTATTTATAATTGTATAATTATTTATTTTAGCACCCATAAAAATACCGTATTTTATATGCACATTTGTCTGATTTCAATTACAATCTATTGAACAGAATCATAGTTTATATTGAAAAACAGGCATGGGATATGCCTTCCACCTATTTTAATAGAGTCCTCAAAAAGTAAAGAAGAAACTTTGGAAATGTTTTGTGAAATAAGTAGCATCATGCTTTTTAAAACGACTCGTATCTATTCATTTCCTTTAATGAAAATAAAATATTAGCTTCACTTCAAGTAGCTTGCTTTTAGTTGGAGATAAGGGTTTTGTAAAATTGCTTTTTACTTTACATGTCATATCATGCAAAAAGAATATCAAAGTAAATAATCGCTTCTCAAATCTCTCTCCTCTCTCTGTCTCTCTGTTTCTCTCTTCATACACACACAAAACACACACACATAAACAGACATACATACTCATACACACATTGATACAAATCAGTTCCTGTATCTGACCCCAAAAAAAGTGGAGCTGTAGGATGAGAACCATGTCCATTTTGCTCACAATTTAAACCAATGTATTGTCTAGGGCCCAGAACAGGAAGGAAGGAAAGATGGAGAGAGGGGGGAGAAAGGGAGAGGGAGAAGGGAAAGGTGGCGGGAGGCAGGAAGAGCTAGTTTGGATTCAATAAATCAGAATTCAGACAAAAGTAGGGTGGGACGAAGATAGGTTGAGAGTGCTCAGAACTGCATTTGACACACGCACATATGTATTTTTTCAAGGTATTTTACTAATTTCTTTAAGGTTATTCAACTGTACTTAGATCCAAATTACAAAGACTCTTAAATGACTTTGAAGTCTCGGGACTGGCGTTTCTGGGAACCCGCTAGAGAGTGGTAAACTGGATTTTACAAACAATTTAATCCTTCTGGATTCAGTCACATTCACACAGGTTTTGAATGAAGTGAAATTAGAGAAAGGTCACCCTCTCAATTTTAACCCTCACATAAATTTAAGTAATGAATGCAAAGGAAACCAAATAATGGATGTAGGTTAAACATTAAAAATCCTGCACCATTCTATAATATTTGACCTCCGACTTTTTTTTTTAACTTACAAATAAACCTGTCAATATCTTCTGCTTCTGGCTGTAGTATCATAAATAATATAAATAATATACATTGGATAGTAAAATGGTAACATAAGTAATGCACACTGAATGAATAATTACTTGAAGAAATATGTACATATATATTTATATATATATGATGCTAAGCATCAAACAATTTAATGATACCAAATATAGTTTTTGCTTTAGTGCCACTTTAAAGACATTAAAAAATAAATTTTGTTTTAATTTAAGAAGACACTAGAGCATAAAAACTAAAAGTTAGTAATGTGGAATAAAGACTTAATATACTTTATATATTAAACTGCAAAATGGAAGCCACTGAGTAAAAACAAATGCCATGGCTTTAAAAATAGCTAAATATGAAAAAATATTGGCTTTTATAACAGTGAATGGGTATTTCAAAGCAAAATGAAAAATGTTATTTTATGAAATATCAAAATACAATGTTGTATTTATTTGTAGAGGGAATTTCTGATTCTCATAAATTGAAGCTCACTTTGAATTTGGACATACTTAATATATGACATAAATTATGTACTTAAAATTATTTCAAGTCATGCCTCAATCCAAATGAAATTACATTCATTTAAAAAAATCTAATCTTAAAAAACAAAATAGTCAGATGTAAATCTAAATTTAATTATACTAAACTTTATGAAACAATTTTTTTATTCATCACAGAATAAGAGTATGGTGGTGAGTTTACTAAATTTTACCAAAGACAGCCTGCTATTTATACAGTTTTCCAACATGTTTTTCATTTAAAATCATACATTGGAACTATTTCAAAAACCTTGCGTTAAGGGCTTCCTTATTCTTTTTAGAAGTTCATAGTAGTTTGTTTTTTGCATATGCTGCAAAATGTCAATGTTGCAAGTCTTCTTTGTTTTAATTTATGTTTTGTGGTTTGCATTCACCTGACTGATATGAAAATTGCTATTCCTCCTTTTTTTTAACCTTCTTTTCCAGTATAATTTTGTCTATATTTAATATATCATTGCTCATTCTTTTATTTTTAAATTTTCTGAATTAATTTGTTCTAGTTACATCCCTTACATAAGACACAAATTTCAGATTTATCATGTTTCTCAGTCTGAACAGAAATTTCTTTTTTAAGATTTTATTAATTTATTTGAGAGAGAAGGAGTGAGAGAGAGAGAAGAGGAAGAGGAGGAGCAATGGAGGGAAAGGGACAAGAAGACTCTTTGGTGATCACAGAGCCCTACGCTGGGCTTGATCCCACGACCATGAGATCATGACCTGAGCCGAAATCAAGAGTCAGATGAGCCATGCAGGCACCACCTGAACAGAAATTTAATGGGTGAATTAAGCACCTTTAAATTTATTGGTATTTATTAATATTATAATATGTTTGATCTTAGCTCCCTTTAAACTTTTATGCTGTTTTCTTTTTTATATTTTTTTTAACTTTTAGTTTGTGACATGTTTTCTAGTGGTTAACTTTATAATTTGTCTTTATAAAACATTTATTCATTAGGATTAAGCTCTCTATATTAGTTTCCTGATATGAGCAAAGAATAAACGTTTCCTCCGATTACACTATCATTTTTGCATTTTTGATATTTAATATTTTGATAATTATATTACTTGATTTTCAACAGGAAAAAATATTCTGATTCTAAGCTATTACAGATACATCAATCAATGCACATTTTCTTTTTCTTATATTTGTATTAATTGCATGATTTCTATTGAGTCAATGCAAACAGTAAATATTCTATTCTGTCAGTTCAGGATATATTTGTTTTAGTCTTATTTCTGAAGGTAAATGTATTCAGTACTTCCACCAAGGGATACCTCATGAAAACAAAAATGAAAGCTGTTTTGAAAAACTTATCTAATCAAATCCAATAACATGTAAAAATGATAATACATCATGACTGAATACAGTTTATTATGAGAATACAAAGTTGATACAATACCTAAAATTTAATCAATGCAATTCACCACTCTAAACAACTTTTCCAAAACCCATATGGTTACTTAACTGCAGATGCAGAAAATCATTTGACAAATATCCAACATTCGTGCTTCATTAAAAAAAAAAAAAAAATCAGGGGCGCCTGGGTGGTTCAGTTGGTTAAGCGACTGCCTTCGGCTCAGGTCATGATCCTGGAGTCCCGGGATCGAGTCCCGCATCGGGCTCCCTGCTCAGCGGGGAGTCTGCTTCTCCCTCTGACCCTCCCCACTCTCATGCTCTCTCTATCTTATTCTCTCTCTCAAATAAATAAATAAAATCTTAAAAAGAAAAAATCAGTTAAAGAATAGAAACTTCCTCAGCCTGATAAAAAGCATCTAAAAAATCTACAGATAATATCATATTTAATGGTGAAAGAGTGAAGCTTTCTCTCTACCCCATACTGAGGGATAAGACAGGAAGGTCTTTCTTACCACTTCTAATTAGATTACATTAGATTCCAGTCAGGGCAATAAGACATAAAGAAGAAATAAAAGGCAACCATAATGAAAATAAAGTATCAACACTGTTTTTACTCACAGATAACATAAGCTCTGTTGTAGGAAACCTAATTGTATTCATAAAAATGTTACTAGAAGTAATAAATAAATGTAGCAAAGTTGTTGGGTAAAATATCAAAATGCAAAAATCAGCTATACTATAAATACCAGTAAGAAACAAAATTTGAATTTTAGACAACATAATTTACAATAGCAACAAAAGTTTTAAGTATTTGGGATAAATTCTGGCAAAATATGGGGAAAATTGTATGTTGAAATTATACATTACTGAGAAAGACCGAAAAAAAAAAGTGGAGAGATATATTGAGATTATTGTTAAGATGTTAATTCTCCCCTAATTAATCTTTAGATTCAACTCAATGCCATACAAAATCAAATATTTTTTTTCCAAGAAATACAAATTTATTTTTATTTATTTTTTTTCCACATGATGATCTTTTTTTTTTATTCTTATGTTAATCCCCATACATTACATAATTAGTTTTAGATGAAGTGTTCCATGCAAAATCAAATTATTTTTAACTATTCTAGGTGGGGGATAAATTGACAAAAAATTTTTAAATCCATATGGGTTATAAAGGACCTATAAGAGTCAAAACAACTTAGAAGAAAAATATAAAATTGGAGGACTATTTTTTGACTTTTTTTTTAAAGATTTTGTGTATTTATTTGAGAGAGAGAGAGAGATCATTAGCAAGGGACAGGGGTAGCAGACTCCCCTCTGAGCAGGGAGACCGATGTGGGACTTGATCCCAGGACACTGGGATCATGACCTGAGCCAAAGGCAGACGCTTAACCGACTGAGCCACCGAGGTGCCCATAATATTCTCTGACTTATTAAAAATCCTAAACTTAGGGGCGCCTGGGTGGCTCAGTCGTTAAGCTTCTGCCTTTGGCTCAGGTCATGATCCTGGGGTCCTGGGATCGAGCCCCGCATCGGGCTCTCTGCTCAGCGGGAAGCCTGCTTCTCCCTCTCCACTCCCCCTGCTTGTGTTCCTTCTCTCGCTGTGTCTCTCTGTCAAATAAATAAAACCTTTAAAATAAATAAATAAATAAATAAAAATAAAAAAATAAAATCCTAAACTTATTTTAAACATGTAGCATTGGTATAAAGATAAACAAATAAAATAAGGAAACAGAATGGAGAACCCCAAAATAAGTCCCCCACATATATAGACAACTGATTTTTGATAAATGTGCTAAGGCAATTCTGTGGAGAAAGGATAATTATTTCAACAAATGGTGATGGAAGAATTATCTATTCATACGCCATATTGAAAACTTTGATCCAGAGATTATACTGTATAAATATTAGCATAAAATTGGCCATAGATCTAAATGTAAAGCGTAAGATTATATTTATATATATACATATATATGAAGAATATATTTATAGGAAATATTATGTATAATATATGTGAAAATTATTACATATATATATTCTCATATATATCTTACTATGTGTGTGTGTGTGTTTGTGTGTATTTATATGGTAATCTTTGTAGGACTTTATCAATATTAAAAAAAGAAACTATAGTAACTTGAAAAAGAACAGTGGTTGCCTGACTAAAGGAAGGTGAGGGATATGCTTGCTTTTTTTTGTGATGATGATTTCATTGGTGATAATATGTCAAGTTATATTTTAAACTTTAAATACATGTAATTTATTATATGCCAGTTATGCCTCAATAATGGTATTTTTTTTTAAGTGAACATTAAAGACCTTCTCAGATGAAATAAATTTTGGAAGACCAAGAGAATCCATTAGCAGGAGAGCTGCTCTAAACTACAAAAAATATTATCAATAGTTCCTCAGGAAGAAGGAATAGGATACCAAATGGAAATTTGAGCTATGCTAAAGTTAATACTGCTGAGAATGGTAAAAATAAAAAAAAATAAAAAAAGATAAACATAGAATATATATTTGCTTATTTTAAGTCTATGGAGATAATTGATTGTCTAAATTAAAAGAAATAATGTATTATGGACATATCACATAAGTAGAAAAATATAAATAGAATTGCAAATACTGGAAAGAAGAAAATGGACATTTGCAATTATAAACTCCTTAAACTAAATAGAAGGTGTTATATTATTTGAACTCAGACTATGACAAATAGGGGAGATCATAATCCACAAAAACAGGAACATTGACAAGAAATACTGCAGAAAACAAAAATCAAGTATGATATGAAATCACAAAAACCAAGAAGGAAGAATAGTAAAAAAAAAAAAAAAGCATGTTAAATGTTGCAAAGACTCTAATTAATATGAGAAATAAAAGTTGCATTAAGATTAAGCAATGAGGAAGTTATTGGTGATCTAGGTTAGAATTCCTTCAAGCAGCAGTGGAGACCAACTTCAGATTGGAGTAATCTAAGGAATGAATATGTGATGAGGACCTTCCACCTTTTTGAGAAACTTGGCATTAGAGGAGAGAAGAGAAAGTGGGATCATAGTGAGATGCACTAGAATCAAAGTTTAACTATTTTTTTTCAGTTTTGATAAGATAGAAGAGAGCCAGAATGATGAAATTCAAGGAAATGAGGGGATGAATCATAAGGAAGAAGAGAAGATGGTTTATGGAGCAGAAACTGATTAGCCTAAATCCAAGATAGGACTACTTCCATAAACAGAAGTAGGCAAGGCTGGATATTGATAAAAATGTGGAGGTTTTGAGGTTTTGTTTTGCTTTTTGTTTTTTTTTTTGTTTGTTTGGTTTTGGGTTGTTTTTGGGGGGGGGTGGTGATGAGAAGATAACTGTTACTGGTGAAGGGACAGATGGAAGTAAAGGAGCAGCTCCACCTCCAAAGGAGAATTAAAGTTTTCAGAGTTGATAATGCAAGGATTTGACACATTAGTAAGAGTTACCAAGGAAGGGTGGAGGAAGTAGGTGTACAGAAGGGGAGCGTCATTTGAGACCAAGGCAAATTGAATAAAACATCTTGTATGAGATGAATAAATGTATGAATTCAAAGTATTATTCAAATATAAATAATATATAAGTATTTTATTCTCTACTTAATTTATTTATCTCATTAGCCATAACCAGCCACAAGCAACCATGTAAGTAGATTGAAGACAGGAAATAATGTCATTTTCCAATTTTAAACTTAAATTTCCCATTCTGAACATTTTGCTTAATATGTTATAATTCATGTTATTTTGGCATGGCACAGTTTTAAATAAATTCATAACTTAAAAATGAATCATTCACTAGGAAAAAGCAAGCAAGCTAATTCCCACAAAACTTAAGCAATGGATATCCCTTTATGGCAACCATCACTACCTCATGGTATCTTCTTATAAACTGTAAGGAAGAATTAAGGGAAGATATTGAACTCCCAGCTATACTAATTATTACCTTTGTTAGAAATAAATTATTTAAGCACTTTTTACTTTTTAACCTATAAAATATATCTACTTGGCAAAGCTACTGTTAAAAAAAAATGTAGAATAACTCATGTAGGACTCTTGGCAAAGAGTGGATCCTAAATACAGGTTAATCTTCTCATTCCTTTATAGAAATAAATTGGGCTAAATTGTTCCTTTTTTCAGAAATTCTGTCTAGTTCTAATATTTTATTATTGAAAATAATAACATAGAGGAGAGACAGAAAGAGAGGATATTAGATAATAAATGAATCCCTTATTTCCCTCTGCAATGTTCCCCCAAGTATAATACCCTAATGCATTGTAATCAAAGAAATGAAATTAGCACCTTGAAATTTTGGCAGGGTTATTTTCTATATAGAAACTTCAGGGATAAAATCATTAAATGAAAATGGTGGTACAGATTTTTTCTTTTCTTTTTTTTTTTTTTTTAAGATTTTATTTATTTATTTGAGAGAGAGAGAATGAGAGAGAGAACACCTGAGAGGGGATAGGGTCAGAGGACGAAGCAGACTCCCCGCCAAGCAGGGAGCCCGATGCGGGACTCGATCCAGGGACTCCAGGATCATGACCTGAGCCGAAGGCAGTCGCTTAACCAACTGAGCCACCTAGGTGCCCAGATTTTTTCTTTTCTAAATAAAATAAATCAGAACCATCTCTTTGCATCTAAGAATTCCACTTAAGAAGTGTATATAATACACCATTTAAAAATATTTATTTATTGCTTAAATACCACATTCTAATACCCACTTTATTGAATTGATTAGAGCAATTTAAATTGTCTATTGCTTCACTAGGCCAGTGCATTTTCTTCATGTTTATCCTGGGACGCCTGCCTCAGCTTTTGTTTTTGCTAGCAATATCATAAGTAGATGTCATGCTAAGAGTCCTGGCACAGAGTGTGATGAGAAACAGTGCTACCAACACTTGGAGAGATCCAGCATTCCAAAAATCAGCAGAATATCCATGAACAACATTCCTTGCATTTGGCAGTACAGAATGTAAGAGCTATGTTTACCAAAACTAATATAACGGTATATCATTTTGGATACCTATTTAAACCAAATTTTACCCGAAACAAGTTTCTCCTAGATGTTCCTGGCTTATTAAAAGAAGAAAAAAACATTTAAAAGTGACTTTTCTTCACTATTTTATAATTTTCCGTATTCTAACCTTATGTAATGTAGTCATTTACTTAGATAGACTTTAAGGTATGCAATAGACAAAATCTAGATTTAAGTATTGACTTTACCATTTATTTTTTATTTTTTATTTATTTTTTATTTTTTTTAAAGATTTTATTTATTTATTTGAGAGAGAGAGAATGAGAGAGAGCACATGAGAGGGGGGAGGGGCAGAGGAGAAGCAGACTCCCTGCCGAGCAGGGAGCCCGATGCGGGACTCGATCCAGGGACTCCAGGATCATGACCTGAGCCGAAGGCAGTCGCTTAACCAACTGAGCCACCTAGGCGCCCCTGACTTTACCATTTAAATAACTGCACAATACAGATATCACTTAATCCCAGGTGTCAATTTACTTAATCATAAAATGAAAATATATAACTCTAAACGTTATTATAATTATTAAATATGAAAGTGTTAAATAAAGCTTTGCAAATTATGAGAACATTTACAGATATTGTTAATAGCAATATTAAACATGCAGCAATATTCTATTTACTAAGGTGAGTGTATAATAAATAAGACATGTCAGTTTCTAAAGCAAAATATTGGAATTTAGTCCAATCATAGTTGAACAATTTATAGCAGGTAATAAATCTAGTCAAAGACTCGGAATGCAAAATATATCAAACCAAGTTAGCATATACTGAACAGAGGTTACAAGGAAGTACAGGTCTGAAGAGACAAAGTTGTTGGAACCAAAGTGAGAATTAGACCAAAATTGAAAATGCAAAGAGCTGACCTCTGATAAATGTTAAATTTCCCAATTTATCTGAAAAGGAGAGTAAACTTATTAATAAAAATGGGACATGAGTGTGTTTCAGCTGTGTGAAAATAGAAAATAGGTAGAAATGGATACTCAAGAAAATAGGTTAATATATTCTTTTTTGTTGTTGATAGAGCCAGGGAGAGAGAACACAAGTGGATGGGAAGGGCATAGGGAGAGGGAGAAGCAGACTCCTCACTGAGCAGGGAGCCAGATGCGGGATTTGATCCCAGGACCCTAGGATCATGACCTGAGCTGAAGGCAGACGCTTTACCGACTGAGCCACGCAGGCGCCCTAATATATTCTTAATATTAAAAATAAATCTTTGTTTATCAAATGCAAATTTTGGTGTTCTGTTGAATAATATCAGAGAATGACAACACATGGTATCCTTAATAAGAGATGTTTGAACCTGTTAGTTTGGATGAACACTGCAATGTAGTAAGGTCACGTTCTCCTTGAGAAAGAACTCATGAATAGTGATTCATCTGTTGCTAATAAAACAGATTCCACCGAGAGCTGTGTATTACAGTATGCAGACCCTGAATACTTTGGGTAGGAATCCAGAGATTAAAAGATTAGTAGACCACTGTGGTAAGCAGACACTCAGATGGCTACCACTAATCCTACCTCCTGATATTCAGGTTTTCATCTTGGTTTATCTCTCTCATTCTCTTTTGGATTCTCTCATTCTCTCTTTCTGGTGGAAGCCAGTTTTCATGTTGAATGATATAGCCCTGTGCAGATGGCCAGGTAACAAGAGACTGAAACCAGCCAACAGTTATGAAAGTGAGTTTAAAAGTGGACAACTTCCCCAGTGGAGCTTTTAAATATGTCCACACCCCTGCCAACAGTCTAACTATAAAACCGTAACAGACTTTGAGCCAGAGGGAACCAACTAAGTGACACCTGGATTCCTAACCCTCAAAAACTGTGGGATAATAAATGTCTGCTTTCTTAAACTGTTAAAAGGTGATATATATATATATATATATTTATGCAGCAGTAGATAACTGATACAACCGTCAATTGAAACAAATATATTTTTGATGCATCAATCCGGTGTCATAAAGGAGAAATTCTTGCTGTTCTTCTCAGTGTTTACACCTTCTCTCTCTGGAAAATAGCAAGTAGTGACTGTGAGAACCTGGACAGAGTAGCATTGATCTAACATCACTATAGGACCGGGAGCTGTGCGTACAGAAAAGCAGTGATGTAGAAACAAGCAGGATCGCAGCCTCTATAAGAGATGTGGAAGAGTTTATGCTCCCAGAGGATTATGGCAGACATCACTCTCTGAGAACCTACCTTGCTATGCAAGAAGCATTACGTACCTCCTTGCTTAGCCTTACAAATCCCAGCTTTAAAAAATATCATTAGTCCTAAATAATACTACTCACCAAAACATAAAACTCATTGTTAAAATATTTTATCCTCCATAAACTTAATATTCTCTTGGTGACTTAAAAAAAAAAAAACTGACTGAATTTTGACTTTTTAATTACAATATTAGTGTCATATAAGAATAGCAATCCAAAAGTGAATTAATTTAATAATCCTTATTTGAACCATACTTCTGATCATAATATCCTCCTCTTACCATTTACCATTATTTTTTAGTTTTGTTTTGAAAAAAATATTGCTTTATATTGTTCTTGTCGAAATGAAAAAAATAATAACAAGAAAGAAATTTTAAAAATCTACATATCAACTTCCACAGAACTACAGAATATCAGTATTGGAAAGGTATTTCCCAGGCCATTTCTGGCAAGGAAGGTCATGAGATGTTGGTAAGCAGTAATTTAGCGTATATTAAATAACTCTGCTGACAGTGACTTCTCAGTAAGCAATCTGTCCCATCGTTACAATGTTTAGATTTCTCACCATTAGAATAGTCTTTTCAATTTTTAGTTGGAAACTGCTTTTGTATAACTTCCTTATTTTTCTCAGGAGGGTAATTCACACTAAGTCTAGTCTCTTTTCTTTACTCTGGGCTTCAGCTACTTTAAGGTAACACTTGTTTTGCATACTTTTTCTTCAAGAAAAAATGGAATCTTGGGAACTGAGGACAATATTGTTTTCCAGAGTTGGCAACCACTGGAGATTTATCAAAGATTATCATTTTTTTTAAATTATCACATTATGCTCTTAATAATGATGTGTAAGTTTTAATTAGATATACTATGTTTCTTAGTACATTGTTGGTTCATATTATTCCTGTCAGGTAAATGTCCCAGGTCTGTTTTACATAAATCACTTCTGAGATAACTTTTGATGTTCTTGAGCATGGTAGTTTGTTTAAAAAAAAATAAAATAACACATACCCCTAATAAATAACATTGCTGTAGATTCACATCAAAATTAAATTATCTGAGATTATGTTAATCTGTATTCAGTTTACGCCCATGATACATCTCTCAAAGCTTTCAGCCATTAATACTGTCATTCAAGTTATGGCTTAAATCCTTGGGTGATCTATATGTCATGGGATGTCTCAGAGACCTTTAATCCAAAAAGAATCCCCTTTTCTAATAATTTAAGTCTACAACCCATTCAAGTTTGAATTTGCAAGCAACTTAATTTACTTTTCAGTTAAAGCCCTTGACATCACACAAGGCCAAGCTTAGATTTATATCCTGAGCTGTACTCTGCAAGCGTATCAGAGATTATTTCTTCAGGTAACTCTCTTTGGATCTCTTTGTTCATATGGAAACAAAACTAGAAGTCAAGCAGAATGAAAATAGAGAATCACTAGATAGTGGTCTTGAAAGTGATATTATGAACTTCTAACAGCATATTAAACAAAGGAAGCCAGTTTGAGGATCAGTGGGATTACTAAAGAGGGTGAAAATGAAGTTCTTTGACATAAAAGGGAGACTGCAAAGAGACTAGATAGATTTCTCTCAATTGCCTTGCCTGAGGAAAATGTCAGGGAAATTCTGGCACTTGGGTAATTCCTGGAAATGGGCAATTAGCAATGTTATACTGACTGGTGACAAGCTTTTGTCAGTGATTTATATTTTAACATGGATTAATCATTTATGTACTAAGTATGTCCAAAGGTTCTTATTAAACCATCAACTCTTTTTTTGAAAATGTGTAATTCATATTATCTGGTACTTGCTATCATATTTTATAAGTAGAAGACATTCATTTAGATTGTTTTTATTCCATCTCTGCGAGATGAAATGTCATAGGTGATGTTATCTCGTTCCAAGATGAAAAGGTAGTGCAGGAGAAATGGTGAATGTCATTTCATTTAGAAATTACAAATAAATGTCACCGTTTGTTATGAATCATGTGATTATTTCTTGACTCTCCAGTCATTTAATTCATTTCCAAGATTGTAATACTTACTAGTAAACAGAAATAAATGTCAAAAGTTTTGTTCCCAAAATATTCCTTATAGAATCTGTATTAATCTTTATGCTTTCTAGGAAAATTACATATAAGATTTTCAATAAGAATGATCAGTGTTATTAATGGGCACAAATGTGTACTGAATACTCTCACTTAGGGACAATTCTCAAGGGATCTCTTGTATTTCAGAAAATATTGTGAAGCAGCATTTATAATCTGTGTTCCAGACTATTTATTTCAGGGACGTTTTTATAGCAAAAAACCTTGGAACAGGGATATGGTATCTCCTCTTGGAGCAGAGGGCGTATTTTTGTTTCCTGATGAGGATAATAAAAATAATGCCTATCTCCTGGGAAATACTGGGTAGGTTTACATATAGATCACTTCTAAATTGGGGGTTTCCTGAACATGGAGCCCCTCAGCTGTGACCCAATCCCATTGTGTGGATAGCATTCAGCTGGAGTCCTCTACATTGCTCCAAGTGAACTGAGAGCTGGGGCAAGGGGGTGCTGATCTGTACATGATCATGGTGCTTTCTGTAAGTAATAATGGTCTGTCTCTGACCCAGGTGCCTTGTTTTTCACTAACACTTTAAAACTGGGAGGCTAACTTGTTAGCTCACAAATAGGATAAAACCTCAAACCCTTCACAGGTTTTGACAACTCCCCCCTGTAGAGACCTGTGCTGTCTCACATTTTCTCAGTTTCTGTCTATACTTTCTGAACCACATTATATAATAGGAGGGATATATTTCACCATGATACCAAGCATTCAGTATTCATCACCAAACTATTGTATTTACTAAGACCTTAGGCTTTACATCTTTCTGAAACATATCATTTTGTTATATTAAAACTTCATAGTGCATGCTTTGTAGACGAAAAAAGTTTTACATAAAATATCTAATTTAATTTTTCCCCCAAACCTAAGGAATATTGTCACAAGCAAGTTTTTGACAAGAAAACAATGAGACTAAAAAATGTAGAAACAACAGATGGACATAAGTTAACAAATGGTATCATCTGACACTCTATGCCTTGCCTTTGCTACATATTACCTTGTTTTTTATTATATAAGTATATTTTCTTATATTGTGTATACAAAGAAATCGCCTAATATATACCACCATAAAGTGATTCATGAGACCCTACACAACCTACAGGATATTTTGGAATTACCTGGTCTATTATCAGAGGCACAAACGCTATTTCTGGGAATATCTGGTATTTATGAGAGTACCAGGTATTATTAAAAAATAAAATAATTTTCTTTAAACAATAAATGAATGAATAGTATTATAATATCACTTAGTATATTTTGAAATGAATGACAATGAAAACACTACATCCTAAAACTAGTGTGATATAAATAAAACAGTAGATGGAAATAATTTATCCTTAAATGTAAAATTTAGAAAGTAAGAAAATATTGAATGAAAAGGTCCTGAAGTTAAAAAAAAAAGCAGCAACAAATTAGTCCTTAGAACATAGAAAGGTGATTTTTTTACAGAAGAATTAAAAGAAATAGAAGAAAATAAAATGTGGGTAGATAAAAGGAAAAGAATAAGGAGAAGGAGGCAAAGGAAGGGGAAGGAGAAACCAAATTTGACTCTTTGACAAGATTAATAATAGTACTTTTAAGATCTCAAGACATATTAAAAAAGTAAAGAGGGCACGTACTGCACGGAGCACTGGGTGTTATATGCAAACAATGAATCATGGAACACTACATCAAAAACTAAAAAAAAAAAAAAAAAAGAATTTGGTCCTTAAGAAAAAAAAGGAAAAGCTGAGAGAGATAATTTTGGGAATATGAAATAGGACTGCAAATTGAATAGATATTAAATAGAAATACCTATTGAAAATAGATACATAGGTAATTTCCAGAAATGTAGACATATACTAAACTTTCTCAATAAACACGTAAATACTGAATTTCCTTATCAATACTAACCAAATTGAATCAGCAGTTTAAATAGTAGACACTGAAAAATCCATATACTCAATTTTATGAAATGATCAAGAAAAAGATAATTCCTATCCTATAAAATTATTCTAGTACACATAAAAGAGGAAAAAGCTCCTGGCTCACTTGAGGATTGTAGTATGATCTTTATCTCATATTTTCTAGATGATTGTTAATAACTAGTAATCACATTCAAGGGAAGAGAAAGGGGACGAGAGAAGAATCAAAGGGAGGCTATAAATCATGGTTATCCCCTTTGATCACAAATTCTAAACTCTACTTCATACTCCATAGGGCAGTTCACCTGAGGACACATTTGCCAGAAGAACATCAGAAGAGTATCAGGAGTGTACCCAATTCATTTGGGAATGTGTTTTATTAGAAAGATTCACTACTCATCCTTCCAGGTGGGAGATGACTGTACAAGGAGTCTGGACTTAAAAAATGTTGCCACAAATGGAATGTTTTAATTTCTTCTGTTTCTGATCTTAATAGGAGGAACACAATGGAAATTCTAGAGACAGAACTGTAGTTAAATTAGAGTTTGGTCCTTAAACATATATTCAAATTAAAGTTCTTTCCACCATATCCAGAATTTAGGGCCCAACAATAATAGGAATGTTGGTAGTGGGATTCACACTTACTACTTGTTGTGGTGTTTTATAGCATTAGATTTCTCCTGTGACTGAATACTGTACTTCCATTAGTCTAATGGAACTCAAAAAATAAATTACCCTTTCCTATCCAACTATAAACCACGTATGTATTTCTTCCTACATCTCCTACATTTACTAACAATTCCTGATATTCCATTTTAGGATATATTCCAATTTCTGATTATTCTATGACAGGCCGCAGTGACTGGCTTTTTCATTCTTTTTCTTTTTCTCTTAAGAATTTTTTATTTTATTTACATGACAGAGAAAGAGAGCACAAGCGGGGGGGGGGGGGAGGGTGGGCAGAGGGAGAGGGGGAAGCAGGCTCCCCGCTGAGCAGGGAGTCTGAGGTGGGGTTAACTCCCTGGGTCCCAGGATCATGACCTGAGCTGAAGGCAGACACTTAACCAACTGAGCTACCCATGCACCCCTGGGTTTTTCTTCTTAAGCCATAAACTTCCTATTATTTTGTTTCTAAAATCTGCACTAAGGCTCCCTGTTTCAGTTTTCCATTCTCCTTGGATTTTTCCAATTCTCAGCCTGTATGTATTTGTATATTAAAGATAGAGTTAACACAGGACTTCTTTTACTCTTCATATCTGGTAATTTTATTCATTTTAAATATGTGTTTTCCTTAAGAATTAAGATTTTCGCTTGACCCACCTCTGTATTGATATCACTTTCATTTTCCATAAATAGCTAATCTAGCTTGCTTGGATATCCAGTTACAAGGACCTTACTCCAAGCTGAACACACTTAGATTAGTAACTCCAACTCTCTTGGGCTTAGACTGTGGTTATTAATATAATTAATTAATACGAAGAAATCTTATTTATTAAGGAGCCAGAACTTAAGACACTGAGCATTGCATATAGTCCCTAATACTCACAAAAAATATATATATTAAAGCCTTATTTGCCTCTCTTGTCCATATAAGAAAACTGAGGCTCCAAGAAGTGAAATAGTATGAATACTTTAAATTACTTGTGAGTAGAGTCAATATTTGATCTCAGATCTGCTTGATTTTAAATCATATGCTCACAACAATTCTCACAAATATTTTGCTCTTATTTTCATCTATAAACCATATACAATTACATACACCTTTTATTTTCCTATTTAATTATGGCACAGTCTGTTGTTTTTAGATATGTTTGGGTATTTTTCAGAGTATTTTCCATATGAAAAACATCTAGTTACAGACTATTGTCCTACACAGATAGAAAATACTTTTCAAATTATACAAAAACTATCCCATATGATGATTTTCATTGTCAGTAAACTACTTGTTCTGAACTATTTTGAAAGCATTAGAAACTTTGACTCAGAATCAAATCAAATTCATTTCTAATACCATCACTACTATACTATTTTAATTGAAAAATAGATGAGATTTAAGCATATCTAATCCACCTAAGACCACTCTAATTTTTTATTATGACCTAAGAATCACATTAAAAATAATATTACTTTCAGTATTCATTGGTCTTCCTTGATCTTATCTCCAGGAATAGGAGTTAAGTTGTACAAACTCAGCATAGATTCCATAGAGAATTTTTTGTAAAGGAAATTATGAATCAAGATTATCAGTAATAGTCTCAAAAAATCAGAAAATTAGATGATAACAAGCAAATAACAAGGGATGGACTTTCTTCCCATTGGACATATTCTTAAGTTGGGCAGAGTTACACTTAAAACTTTGAGCTAAGTTGGGCAGAGTTACACTTAAAACTTTGAGCTATCAGCACTCATCCTGATTTCAAGATCCCTTTCTAGCTAATAATGGCAAATCAAATTAACTACAGATCTGCCTCAAGTTATGATAGGGTTATCCTGATAAACCCATCATAAATTGAAAATATCCTAAATGGAAAATGCATTTAGTAAACCTATCAAACATCATAGCTTAGCCAAGTCTAACTTGAATGTGCTCAGATTGCTTACCTTAGCTTAAGGTTGGGCAAAATCATCTAACTCAAATCTCATTTTATGATGAAGTGTTGACTATCTTATGTCATTTACTTCATACTGTACTGAAAGTGAAAAACAGAATGGTTTTATGGGTACAGATGGTTGTAAGTGTACTAGTTGTTTACCCTCCTGATCAGATTGCTGGCTGGGAGCTGCGCTGGATGCCGCTGTCCAGCATCATGAGAGAGGATTGGACCACATATCACTAGCCTGGGAAAAGATCCAAATTCAGAATGTGAAGCACGGTTTTTACTAAATATCACTTTTGCACCCCTGCAAAGGAAAAATCATTATGTACAACCATTGTAAGTCGAGGACCATCTATATTCATATTGCCCCCATGCAATAAAACAGTGCAACTGTAGAAACTAAATGTGTGGATTGTTTTTCTGTTTTCTACTTAGCAATTGTGCCAACATCAGGTGCATTCAAACCATGATATGGTTGAGTAACAGTCTACTCAGGGAGGAGTAATGGTTAGACCCTTCAACTCTCATAAGAGGATTCAATCATTCATGCAACAAATATCTATTGAGTGCCAACCATATGCCAAACATACCATTCAAGTCTCTTGAATTATATCAGTGAATGAAAAGACAAAAATACTTGCCTTTGTGAAGCATATCAGTAGGGTTGCAGAAAGTTAAAACACTGACAATTATCTTGCAGCACAGAACACCCATCTCCAGATAGTTCTCAAAGCTGATATCCTCACACATACATCAACACAATATTTATCAAAAGCATGGTAGAGAGAAATGGTTCTATTAGTTTGCTAGGCCCTCTGTAACAAACTACTACAAACTGGGTGGCTTACACAACAGAACTGTATTGTCTCACAGCTCTGAAGGCTAGAAGTACAAGATCAAGGTGTTAGCAAGATTGGTTTCTTGGCTTATAGAAACCTCACTTCAGCTGCCTTTATCATTACATGGTATTCTCTCTGTCTCCTCACATTGTCTTCCTTCTATGTGTATCTGTCTCCGTGCCCAGATTTCCTCTTTTTAGGATACCAGTCACATTTGATTAGGGCCCACCCCAATGATACCATTTTAACTTGACTGTATCTTCATTGACCCTATTTCAAAATAAGTTCACATTCTGAGATAATGAAGTTTAAGACCTCAACGTATGAATTTTCAGGAACACATTCAATTCATGGTAATGGTTATAGAAGAATATCTAAATAAAGATTGAGTCAAGCCACAGGCTTGTGTACTTGAAACACAGTCTATGCCAAGTTGGCATCCTCCAGCCATAAAAAGAACTTTTCCTAGGATGTGTTTTGACTTTATGGCATTATTCTACCCAGATGGAATTTTAGACAAAAACATACAAATCCTTGTCATATTTACTGCAAGAAGTTCATGGGTTAGTTACTAAGTATATGGTGGTGTCTACTGATGCAGCTGTGAGGATCCACCTATGACACTCATTAGAGGTCTCAGTGTTAAGGATGTTTATGATCTTAACACAAATACTTGATAGATTATAGATTTTTTTAATTATGGAAAACTTAATTCACATGACCAATAGTGATTCTGTCTTTTATTTTGGCTTTTGGAAACTTCAGTTATATAATTGATTTGACTCTGAGCTATTTTACAGCAATATATTGACTGCTAACTAAAATTTCTGTCTCGATATTCTATTTTTGTCTCCTTTCATTGATCCCTATTTGTTCAATTATTATTTTTTTTGTCTTGATCTAGTGTATGAATTTTGCATAATCCTTTAACTCTTTCTGGAAAAAAAAAACAGGGTTTGTAAATAATATGACCATTATTCTATTTTTTTTTAAGATTTTTTTTTATTTATTTGACAGAGAGAGACACAGTAAGAGAGGGAACACAAACAGGGGGAGTGGGAGAGGGAGAAGCAGGCTTCCCACAGAACAGAGAGCCCAATGTGGGGCTCGATCCCAGGACCCCGAGATCATGACCTGAGCTGAAGGTAGTTGCTTAACCGACTGCGCCACCCAGGTGCCCCTGATCATTATTCTAAATAAAATCATAATTGAACCTGTATTATATGAATAACATATCATATTTTCATTCAGTAAACAAATGAGCAGAAACTTACTTTCTCTTTGTAAATTAGGTGTATTTTCAAAAAAAATTTTTTTTTTAGATTTACTTATTTGAGAGAGAGAGAGAAAAAATGAGCAGGGGGACAGGCAGAGGGAGAGAGAGAAGCACACTCCCTGCTGAGGAAGGAGCCCAATGCAGGGCTCAATTCTAGGACTCTGAGATCAGGATCTGAGCCAAAGGCAGTCACTTGATTGAGCCACCCAGGTGCCCCATATTTTCAAAATTTTATAAACCTTTTTATTCAAGAGTTTTTTTTTTTTCTTTTCTATTTTAAGTGTGTTTTTACTCATGGTTAAAGTATTCAACTTCTGTTTCAAGCTTTTTTTTTTTTTTAAAGATTTTATTTATTTATTTGACAGAGAGAGACACAGCAAGAGAAGGAACACAAGCAGGGGGAGTGGGAGAGGTAGAAGCAGGCTTCCCGCCGAGCAGGGAGCCCGATGCGGGACTCGAACCCAGGACCCTGGGATCATGATCTGAGCCGAAGGCAGACGCTTAACGACTAAGCCACCCAGGTGCCCCATGTTCCAAGCTTTTTAATGGTTTTGTTTACTATTGTTTCCATTTAATCCAAATGAGTCTTTATTCATGACTGTGACAAAACAATATACGTGTGCCCTTCTCAATGGAAGATGTCAAAGAAGTGTTGGAAAGTACCTCCAGCACATCCAAGGAGTCATTTGTCCAACAGCTTCTATGTCATTTAAATCATTTGGGACCAATGAGATGAATGCTTCTACTATTCAGTCTTTATAGGCAACTACCTGTGTAATTCAGTAGTGTTTAAATACCTCATGACAGATTATTCCTCAAAACTAGCAAGTACCAAGAAGGACACAATAGTTAAGAGTGAGCTTCTACTTTTGTTCTGCATATTATTTTAAATTATATCAAACCAAATTGAAATGATATTACAGTCACATCAATGTGCATTATTAGATAAGACCATATCCTAAACAATAAAACCTAACAGTTACAAATTCCCTGAAGATCTCTTTTGTTTAAATTAACTTTCTACTTATTTTTTTTAAATTAACTTTTGAAAATGTGAAAGTAACATACACCTGCATACTCATTGTAAAAATGAGAATACAGAGCAGAAATGGTGCTCTTTATTATCTTCTTTCATGTATTTCTGCAAGCATATTAGGATATATCCAATATCAAACTTTTTATTTCTTGTTTTTTTATGTATATGCCTTGGTATTTAAGTCTATATGAATGTCTATATATATGCATTTTTTTTAAATCAATAGTTCAAAACTACTAATTGCCCTTCCTAGTAGCAATATGGTGACTTGTCATTATTCCATTTCAGAATACTTACATAAAACTACTACTTTCTTTTCATCTGTTGCATAGTTTCACTATCTTTTTGTTTAAGATAGATTTATTTTATACAGCATCAATCTTGTTTTTGTTTGTTAGGTTTTTAATTGTTACTTAATCAAAACCATTACTTATTCATGGTTATCATTGATCAATTCCCCACATCCCAATTCCTACTCAATATTTATTGTATGTTTACTATTTAATATGCTTTCCTTTGTTTCTTTCTTTTTCCATTTTCTTCGTTCCATTTCTTTGAAAAAAGTGGATGGTATTTTGATAGGGATTGCATTAAATGTGTAGATTGCTCTAGGTAGCATTGGCATCTTCACAATATTTGTTCTTCCAATCCGTGAGCATGGAACATTTTTCCATTTCTTTGTGTCTTCCTCAATTTCTTTCATGAGTATTTTATAGTTTTCTAAGTACAGATTCTTTGCCTCCTACACTGTTGGTGGGAATGCAAGCTGGTGCAGCCACTCTGGAAAACAGCATGGAGGTTCCTCAAAAAGTTGAAAATAGAGCTACCATACGACCCAGCAATTGTACTACTGGGTATTTACCCCAAAGATACAAATATAGGGATCCAAAGGGGTACATGCACCCTGATGTTTATGGCAGCAATGTCCACAATAGCCAAACTGTGGAAAGAGCCAAGATATCCATCAGCTGATGAATGGATAAACAAAATGTGGTATATATATACAATGGAATATTATGCAGCCATCAAAAGGAATGAAATCTTACCATTTGCAACGACATGGATGGAACTGGAAGGTATTATGCTAAGTGAAATAAGTCAATCAGAGAAAGACATGTATCATATGACCTCACTGATATGAGGCATTCTTAATCTCAGGAAACAAACTGAGGGTTGCTGGAGGGCTGGGGGTTGGGAGGCATGGGGTGGCTGGGTGATAGACACTGGGGAGGGTATGTGCTATGATGAGTGCTGTGAATTGTGTAAGACTGTTGAATCACAGACTTGTACCTCTGAAACAAATACTACATTATATATTAAAAAAAGAAGAAGAAGATAGTAGGAAGGGAAAAATGAAGGGGAGGAAATGGAAGGGGGAGAGAAACCATGAGAGACTATGGACTCTGAGAAACTGAAGATTCTAGAGGGGAGCGGGTGGGGAGGATGGGTTAGCCTGCTGATGGGTATTAAAGAGGGCACGTTGTGCATGGAGCACTGGGTGTTATGCACAAACAATGAAACATGGAACACTACATCAAAAACTAATGATGTAATATGGTGATTAACATAACATAATAAAATAAACAAAACAAACAAACAAACAAAAATAAGTAAGGGATTTTACTTTGGAGTGACAGGAATGTTTTACAACTAGACACAGATGGTGGTTGCACAGTGTTGTGAATGTATTAAATGCCACTGAAATGATCACTTTAAAATGACTCATTTTGAAAATAAAAGTAAATAAAAGGACTAAAAAGTAAAAGAAATAAAATAAAGTAAGTGTATTCAAGAAAACTGGAAAAGTCAACAAAACCTTACCCAGATAAATGACAACACAACAACATAAAACCACAACAACATAAAGAGAAGTAAGAAGAGAAAAGACAGGCAGAACCGTTGCATGTTCTCTATCCCCCCACCCCACCCCATCTTGGGCTCCACCTGAAATTGGTTAGAGGAGCCAAGAACTCAGCATTTTTCGGATAGCACTATGTGTACGTTCCCTACTCTTGATGACTATCAAAGGAATACCCTCACATATTTCCACTAATTGCAATTGATCTGTCACTCCATTTTCCAGATGAGAAAACTGAAATTCATAATTATTTAAAAACTAGCTCTGTGTCATGCAGGTGAATAGAATGCCAACTATTCAAAGTAGCATTCACTCTTTAGAAAGGCATCATTTAATATAAACAATGACTTCTACAATGTCAGAAAATATGGTTTCAAACAATCATTAACTTTCCATTCTTTCTGCAGTACAAATACAACATTTGATGGGAAATCTTTCATGTTACCCAGTGAGAAGTTTGGGAAAATACTGCAACTAAAGAAAAGTAGCGATGTGTGGTATAACATCAAATAAAATGTAAAAAGCTGCTTGAAACAACTCATTGCAAAATATGAGAGGTCTGTGGAATCATGCCTCCAGCTGGAAGAATTCCTTGAGGAAAAATGTGGCAAAGAAAAACTATGTTTTCTGTTCCTTTAGTTTTTTTCTTCAAGGAAGGCTCAACAAGTTCAAAACTGAGGCAAAGCCATTCTTAGGAGAGGATTCAGTCAGGGAACATGTCATAGGTGCTTGGATGTAATCCCCTATTCCCACCATTCTTTCTTCAGTAAAAGTCTTTTATGGATGATACAGATTTGAGGCAAGGAGGCTGGGGAACATATCAAAAGGCTTCAAATGTCAATACACTTGCTATTAAAACTCCAAATCTTACCAGCTACACATACAACTTTAATAGATTGCAATAAAATATGTGATCGAGAATGAATAAATAATCATTTTCATTAGGCATGCTGTTATTCTTATTTCTTAGTAACTATATGTATATATATAAAACCAACTAGGTTGACATGTAACTATTTACATAACTAAATTAAATACATACACAGTTCAGGTGGTAATGTAGTTTGACAAATGACTGATGTATTTAAAAATTAAAATTGTGAACTATATGGTATGGGTCATTACTTGGGATTTGGGGGGGTGGGGAGAAAGTGCTGATGTCTGTGAAGAAGGCAAGTTCTTTCTTCTTCTTTTAATTTTTAAACCAGGTCACCCTCATCCATGCAATGTGTCTTTCCTTATCAAAGAAGGAATTAACTTACCTCATAATTCAGGACAGTTTGAGGATACTGAAGAAAATGAGAGAGTGAAGGAGGAGTTCAGGAGAAGAGAACAGAAAAAGTAATTTCCACACAAGAAACCGAGGAGTCATGCATTTAAAAAAAATGTAGTTATTAAATGCCAGTGTGGTGTGTGTTATAGGAAATGTTAATAAAAATGCATTGCTGAAGCAAGTAGAAAAATTTTTGGTGGCTGTAGTCTAAAACCCTGACACTAATTTCAGTGTCATTCAGTGGCCATTCTGATGGAGATTGCTGCTGGACAAGAACATTAGAAGATGCAGCAGAAGTTGATAAATACTATACAAAATGACTAAAAAGGAGAAGAAACACACATACTTAATCAGTATATACCCCCTTTTAAATGATTGTTGCTAACTCTCTGTATAGGGGGTTTGGCAGTTAAAAATTAAACCCAATTTATTTTTTTTAAGATTTATTTATTTATTTGAGAGACAGAAAGAGAGCACAGGAATGGGAGGGGCAGAGGGAGAGGGAGAGAGAATCTCAAGCAGACTCCCCACTGAGTGCAGAGCCTGACTTGGGGCTCAATCTCACTACCCTGAGATCATGACCTGAGCTGAAACCAAGAGTCAGAAATTTAACCAACTTTTACTACCCAGGCTCCCCAAATTAAACCCGTGTATACCAGTTACATATATCTGGTATACAATTACTGCTTTTTTATATAAACAACCTCTCTGTGATTCTCATTTTACGATATTGTTTCAGTAGTTACTTCTTTACATTACAAAACTCTTTAATTTGTCTCTTCTACAAATACTGAACATTTATTACCTACTTAGAAGCCAGAACTATGCTAAGTTCTGTAGCAAATAACCCTGAATTCAGCATCATTGTTAAGATTCTAATAATGCCCAGAAAGGGAAAAGAACCTAAGCCATGTCCTTAAGAAGCTGTTGCCTTAAAACATCTTATTTCTGTCATAGTGCAGAGTATATTTATAGTATGAAACCATTTTAAAAGGTACTAGGAGGATTTTCTCTCAATTTAGATACTCAAGAACTTAACTAAATTCCAGAAGCATGCACATAGTAAAATCCATGAGTGACCTCTTAATACATCTTAAATTCCTAAATAAATTCTTGGCAAAGAATGCTGTGTAGTCATTTTAATAAGATGATTCTAATGCCTCCAACTTTTTTTTTTTTTCAGTGCTAAAATCCCAAATAGAAGCAAAACATTGCCACAAGCATACTGGGAGAAAAACACTGCCGTAACTAGCTCTGTAGTTTCAAACTGAGGAAAAACATATTATTCTCTAACATGTAACTTGACATTTTTTTTCCACTTCGAGCAGCACTGAAAAGTAACTGGGTCTAAACTTACATAGTTTTGCTGGTACTGTGCAGATTGGTTAAGACAAAATACTACTTATTAGAAGTGGAGGAGAAATTAAAAACAAGTTCTTGATCTCCAAACCAAAATCAGTCAGGTGTGGTTAAATAAAAAAGGACACCAAACTCAGAAGAGAGAAAACTAAAAGGAATTACACTGTTGGAAAAACTCATGCCAATGGGTAGAGCAGAAACAAAAGGCAAACATATTGGAATCAAGCTATGGGTAGTAGAACAGTGTGGGAATGGGGAAGAGATAAGTCAGATGGAGAGTAGATACATTTTATCAGAGGTGTACATGTAACACAGAAAACTCTCAGATCCTGTACTTTTAGGGACATCCTTCTTTTCTATATTGCTTTCGGCATATGAGCTGCAACAGGTCAAATTATGAAAGTTATTGACCATTACTAGATATCTTATCAAATGGGTCTGATAGAAGAGAAGCTATTTTACCCAAAAATAGCTTCAAACTGAAATATCTAGTAAAAGTAATTTGTCACCGTCCAGTCACAATCATTTCTGCCTAATACACAGAAACTTGAGGGGCACTTGGGTGGCTTAGTTGGTTAAGTATCTGACTCTTCAGCCCAGGTCTTAATCTCAGGGTTGTGAGTTCAAGACCCACATTGGGCTCCATGCTGGGTGTGGAGCCTACTTTAAAAAAAAATGCACAGAAACTTGGTATGATCCTAAGTGAAAGAATGCAGGTAATGAATATGTATTAAATCCACCCTTTGATTCCCTTGGAAATACAGTTGACCTTTAAACAATGCAGGGGTTAGAGGCATCAATCCCCTGCACAGTCAAAAATCTGTGTATAACTTTTGGCTCCTCAAAATTTAACTGCCTATATTGACCACAAGCTTTATTGGTAACATAAACAGTTGATTAACACATACTTTGTATATATAGTATATATTATATTCTTAGAATAAATATATACTGTATATATACTATATATACTTAAATAACTATATACTTAGAATATTATATACTATATTCTTAGAATAAAGTAAGCTAGAAAAAAGAAAATGTTGTTAAGAAAATTATAAGAAAAATATATCTATAGCCCTGTACTGTATTTACAGAAAAAAAAATCCACATATAAGTGGACCTGCACAGTTCAAACCAGTGTTATTCAAGTAGCAGTTGTATTTCTGGTCATCTAGGAACTACAAATCCTAACTGATTTGCCCATTTTGGAATGACCAAACCATACTGTAGTTCTTGCTTTTAAACTAAGCTGCCATAATCCATGCCTGACTTGTTTTTTTTTTTTTATTACTTGATTAATAGAAAGGAAGTAATTGTGAAGCAAATGCACTCTGCAGATAGAATCTATAGAATTTCATATAGGTTTATTGGAAATTTTAGTTCAATTCAATAGGTTGTTGGTAGAACAACTAACTTGGAATTCAACATTATGTGTATGAACTATTTATGTAACTGATTAAATCTTTTTCACATAAAATTCATCCAGTTGAATAACATCAATTTCAAGGTATTGTAAAACTGACTAGGCATTACTTTGAGAGTCTTGAACATGTATTTTGTTTCTTTCTAAATTTGGCTATGCCATTTGGAGTTTTATACTTGATATTCTGTAAAATAAAATGGAAACATCTTTAACCATCTGGTAGTTTTGTGGATAACTTAGCATAAATCCACTTGTGGCAGTTTATTTCAGAGTAGTTCCCATTAAATACTGATCTTTAAGTACTGGAACTCCATTTTTAAGTACAAATGTGTTGTAATTATATATCTCCAGTTGTCCGTAGGCTTTACTATAATTGAGGTAATTACAGTCAATAAAAAGATAATTTGAGACTCTTTATTATTATGGAACTGCTGTTGCCTACATGTGGTGGTTAAAAAAATGGTTAACCAAAAGATCCCCAGTTGCTGGAACCAGGGGGATATTTGTGAGGAATACAAAGAGATGGCTTTTTTTCAGGTTTTACTCAATTGAAATTTGCTTTCTCACTGGAAGAAATCTTGCAGCGTTTATAAACCGTCATAGCTCTTTGGTAATACTGATGAGGTGAGAGCTCTGAGACCACACCCACGGAGAGCTAGCAAGGTCATTCACAATGGATAGACTGCAGATTCATCATATGTTAACTCATATCTAGAGCAAAAACATTTAAAAATAATGAGAAACAGAAAAACATTTGCAATATCAATTGAGGAATTTCAAGAGACAATTATTTTTCTTTAATATAAAGGAATGATTCATGGAAATGATCAGTTCATTTTGAATTGTTCTAGCAGCCTAGCACATGGAAGAACAGAACATAAAATACTGGATAAGAATGACTTCAAACAAGGTTGAAATAAAACCCTCCAAGTGATACTAGAAATGAAAGAATTCCACACTCAAGCATGAACATGGCCTTGATACCAGAACCACATTGCAAACTACTTGTAGTAAGAATAACTACGTAAAATGTAAGATACTAACAGTTTTTACTATTAAAAAGGATATGGAAAGCTCATTATTTGTCTAAATATCTCAGACCTTCTAGGAAACAGAAATAGCATTAAAAAACAGATGAATAAGAGTCCAATAACCCATGTCGTTCCATTAATCTGCACATAATTTTGATACACATATATGTTTGTGGTAGTAAAGGGGGTCATGTACATGCATACCTATCATATTCTTTCATTTTCAGCTTAGGATAGATAAATTAGATAGATAGATGATGATAGATAGATAGATGATAGATAGATAGATGATAGATAGATGATAGATATCTACATCTATATCCCCTTTATAGATGTATCATAATCTATATAAGAAATTCCATGTTGAAATTTTCTTTACCTATGAATCATTTGTTATTCTGCAAAGATTCCTTACTACCTCTGGCCTGTAAAATTCTGAATAAAAATACTTTGTATTGGATACAGAGAAAATTTATATTAAACCTGTTGTCTCCCTTTAATAGGACTTAAAAACAGTAATAATAAAAATGTATTTCTTCATTAGATACTAGTCAGTCCATAACATTATTGCCTGATATATGATATCCTCATTCTGAAAATAAGTATCAGTAGAAAAATAAAATATTTAATGTAATAACTGTACAAGATTATTTTTATAACAAGCTAAATATACATATTATCAGTATATCAGAAGCCATTATCTATCTTGGAAATAGTAATGTGTTCAGAATTTATAAGTACAGTGATAGTATACACTATTTAGTATATACTAGATACACTAGTATAGTGGAACGTGTGTGTGTGTCACAGAAGATGTAAACATTCTAATGACTATTGTGACCTCTGTATATTTATTTACATTAATGATATGTCTATTAACTATGATTTTCAAACAAAGAAAATATTACTAATGCAAGCAGAAAAAATAATGGATGATCTTGCAAGTGCATTAGAATCAGACTACCTAGGATTCTTACCCCACTTGCTAGTTGCCAGAAAGATAAAAAGATACATACATACATATATATTTAGATAGATATAGATTTATAGATATAAAAGTATGTTGCTCAAAATTTCATTATCACACAATGTAAATAACAATTATCTGTCTTCTCTCTTCCCTGTAAATTATATCTCAATTAGAGGCTTGATCATATTTTGTCATTATTTATTTTCTTAACATGTCTCCTTCAATAGATGGTATTTTGTTTCAAACAGGAGGGACATGATGGCTGGATAGTTTCTTTTGGTGGTATATTAAAAAATATACTTTTATGTCTAAAGGTAAAGTAATTATTTGGATACAATGTGCTGTGACACCATGGTTTCTTTATGGCACAGCTGTAATGTCTACCATTTATCAGTTAGCAACTGTTGATGATTAATGATAGATCTATTGAATTGATTCACGTTTGTGTAACTCTGACATTCTTATAGCATTTTTCCCTCCCTTTAGGTTGAAAGATATGGGAGAAATGTTTTTCTCATCAGCTATTATTTGGTTATTTGGCCTTTTCAAGTTGGACCCCATGCCTATTTTATAGATCTTTAGTAGATTTTCTTTCCAGGAAAAGATTTCCAAGCAGCCTCATTTCCTTTTGGTGGAGAATAGTATTTTGAGTACTTGAGGTCCTCATTTGCTACTTGGTTGATCTTTTTCTGTTTGTTTGTTTCTTTTGAAAATGACTGTATCATCACACAACTTATGGAGAAGAGAATTACGTTGCAAGGACATCTTAAGAGGTTTTGGAAGATGTGAAGGCAAACTCATCCTCCTTTTCTCAACCAGGTTAAATTCAGCTGATTTTATGGTCAAGGGAAATGTCTCTTCATCTAGGACCAGCAGTCCTCTACAAGTAGGAATATTTTCTGGGTCTAGTACAAACAGGGGGAGGGTCAAGAGTAGGAGAGTAATTACCCATTTTCTAGGATATATCAGACAAACCTTAACCCAGAGTTAGAAATGTCAGAAGAGCAAGTCATCTTTTAAGGAGGAACTTGGGTATATTCTGCTTTGGGATACACTTCAATATGTTTTAATAAAAAATAAATACACCAAATAATTTAGGTGTACAGAAAAGTTGCAAAGACAATGCAGATAATTTCTATAGACTTTTCACACATTTTTTTTCTACTATCAACCACACCCAAATTTCACACACTTTGATTTTGAACACTATTGCTTATAAACTTTTTTCTTTTCTATATTAAAATCTGGGTTTTTGGGAGGCACCTGGGTGGCTCAGTCAGTTAAGCAACTGCCTTCAGCTCAGGTCATGATCTTAGTGTCCTTAGTGTCCACCTGTCGGGCTCTGTGCTCATCGGGGAGTCTGCTTCTCCCTCTCCCTCTGCCTGCCGCTCTGCCTGCTTGTGCTCTCTCACCCTCATTCTCTCTCTCTCTCTGTCAAATAAATAAATAAAATCTTTAAAAAAAAGGATCTTGCCTTCTATTCTAAAAATAAATAAATAAAATAAAATAAAATAAAATAAAATCTGGTTTTCTTCCATTAAAAACACCACCTTAAGTGATCATGGTATATGGAGATCATATCAATAGTTCAGCAGTGAAAATTTATCATAAAATATCAAAATGAATCTAATTTATATAATGAATGTCCTATTTATTTCTACCTTTCTGTATCTACTCTGTCTCCTTGGCTATGATGAACCTAAATACTTAATGTGGGCAGAAGTCATTTATTGGGAAAGTCTCACACTCTATAATTTATACATTAAAAAATACTCACTTTCCTCCAAAAACATATTGAAAAATATACTTTTATGTCTAAAGGTAAAGTAATTATTTGGATACAATGTGCTGTGACACCATGGTCTCTTTATGGCACAGCTGTAATGTCTACCATTTATCAGTTGCTACTCTCCTTCTAATAGGTTCTTTGGCTTGTTTTCCAACTACAGTTAGAATAGGGCTCAAAAAGTCTTGATTTAAGGGCCCATAATAAAGCTTGAACAAAGACCAAAGAACAAAGGTGCTCAAGTTAGCAGAAGAAGTAGAATATCATGGTTTCAAATGGCCAGCAGTTTTGTTATATTTTCTGGAAAAGTAAATAAATAAATAAGTATGGGATAATCTTTACCAGAACAATTATCTTTATGTACAAGCTCTTTTATTTTAAATTACTGATTATTAGAGAACAATTAAATTCTTTCCTGAGTAATTAGAGGTTAATTCATAAATGCTTTGATTCTTTCCTGATGTTGTTCTTTAGCATGCCATTATGACATGCATGGATCTATGAGGATACATACAAAATTTGTGTTTGCCCATAAATATCCATTTGTATATGTTTCATTATATTAAATCTTTAACCATAGCTACATATCACCACCTTCAAAAGGAAAATGTCATTATGGTAGTGATTAATATCAGTGTGTGAGTGTAACTGAGAGAATTCTGTGACCCATTGCTTCCACACTGCATACTGTGAGGATATTTCTATGACACGTTCACATTTAATTTTTAGTGCCAGTACTCTATTTTTAGGATTTTTCTTCTGCTGGATACTATTAGATAATAATACATATATATATATATATATATATATATTTGTTCATCTTTCTGAAAACACAGAGGAACAAACGTATATATTTTGCCTATGGTTAAATTTAATAATGAAGGAATATTCAAAATTATCCACGATCTAAAGGTAGGATGCTAATTTAATAGTCAATGTGTTTGGTAATTTCCATTTTGAGGCCCATCATAGCAGTTGAAAAGTTCCTCATTATAGAACATAATTACCTGCATTTTTAAAATGTCAAGTTCTGGGAATAATTTCTGTCAAATAACAGAATACAGAATAGTGAATATATTCCATATTCACTATTCTGCTATGTATGGACAAAGGGAATACATACTAATGGTAAAAGATGTGGTCTTAATTGGTTACAGTTTGTATTTTAATAGGATCCAAAAACCCATACTTTAATCCTTAACAAACCAAGACTCTCATATAAGTTTTTTAAATTTTATTTTATTATGTTATGTTAGTCACCATACATTACATCATTAGTTTTTGATGTAGTGTTCCATGATTCATTGTTTGTGTATAACACCCAGTGCTCCATGCAATACTTGCCCTCCTTAATACCCATCACCAGGCTAACCGACCCCCCCACACCCCTCCCCTCTAGAACCCTCAGTTTGTTTCTCAGAGTCCATGGTTCATCTCCCCCTCTGATTTCCCTCTCTTCATTTTTCCCTTCTTATTACCTTTTTTTTTTTTTTTTTTTAGCATATAATGTATGGGGCGCCTGGGTGGCTCAGTTGGTTAAGCCAATGCTTTCGGCTCAGGTCATGATCCCGGGGTCCTGGGATCGAGTCCCACATCGAGCCCCCGGCTCAGCAGGGAGCCTGTTTCTCCCTCTGACCCTCTCCTCTCTCATGCTGTTTCTCTCTTGCTCGCTCTCTAATAAATAAATAAAATCTTTAAAAAAAAAACATATAATGTATGATTTATTTCAGAGGTACAGGTCTGTGATTCATCAGTCTTACACAATTCACAGCACTCACCATAGCACATAACCTCCTCAATGTCCATCACCCAGCCACCCCATCCCTCCCACCCCCCACCACTCCAGCAACCCTCAGTTTGTTTCCTGAGATTCAGAGTCTCTTATGGTTTGTCTCCCTCTCTGGTTTCATCTTGTTTCATTTTTTCCTCCCTTTGCCTATGGTCCTCTGTCTTGTTTCTCAAAGATCATATGATACTTGTCTTTCTCTGATTGACTTATTTTGCTTAGCACAATACCCTCTAGTTCCATCCACGTTGTCGCAAATGACAAGATTTGGGGTTTTTTATGGCTGCATAATATTCCACTGTATATATACACTACATCTTCTTTATCCATTCATCTGTTGATGGACATCTTGGCTCTTTCTATAGTTTGGCTATTGTGGACATTGCTGCTATAAACATTGGGGTGCATGTGCCCCTTCAGATCACTACATTTGTATCTTTGGGGTAAATACCCAGTAGTACAACTGCTGGGTCGTAGGGTAGCTCTATTTTCAACTTTTTGAGGAACATCCATACTGTTTTCCAGAGTGGCTGCACCTGCTTGCATTCCCACCAACAGTGTAAGAGGGTTCCCCTTTCTCTGCATCCTCGCCAACATCTGTCATTTCCTGGTTTGTTAATTTTAGCCATTCTGACTGGTGTGAGGAGGTATCTCATTGAGGTTTTGATTTGGATTTCCCTGATGCTGAGCAATGTTGAGCACTTTTTCATGTGTCTGTTGGACATTTGGATGTCTTCTTTGCAGAAATGTCTGTTCATGTCTTCTGCCCATTTCTTGATTAGATTATTTGTTCTTTGGGTATTGAGTTTGATAAGTTCTTTATAGATTTTGGATACTAGCCCTTTGTCTGATATGTTATTTACAAATATCTTCTCCCATTCTGTTGGTTGTCTTTTGGTTTTGTTAACTGTTTCCTTTGCTGCACAAAAGCTTTTTATCTTGATGAAGTCTGAATAGTTCATTTTTGCCCTTGCTTCCCTTGCCTTTCGTGATGTTTCTAGGAAGAAGTTGCTGAGGCTGTGGTCGAAGAGGTTGCTGCCTGTGTTGTTCTCTAGAATTTTGATGGATTCCCATTTCACATTTAGGTCTTTCATCCATTTTGAGTCTATTTTTGTGGCTGCTGTAAGGAAATGGCCCAATTTCATTCTTCTGCATGTGGCTGCCCAATTTTCCCAACACCATTTGTTGAATAGACTGTCTTTTTTCCACTGGACATTATTTTCCTTCTTTGTTGAAGATTAGTTGACCATAGAGTTGAGGGTCCATTTCTGGGCTCTCTATTCTGTTCCATTGACCTATGTGTCTGTTTTTGTGCCAGTACCATACTGTCTTGATGATTACAGCTTTGTAATAGAACTTGAAGTCCAGAATTGTGATGCTTTTCTTTTTCAACATTCCTTTGGCTATTCAGGGTCTTTTCTGGTTCCATACAAATTTTAGGATTATTTGTTCCATTTCTTTGAAAAAAGTGGATGGTATTTTGATAGGGATTGCATTAAATGTGTAGATTGCTGGGGCACCTGGGTGGCTCAGTTGGTTAAGCGACTGCCTTCGGCTCAGGTCATGATCCCAGGGTCCTGGGATCGAGTCCCGCATCGGGCTCCCGGCTCAGCGGGAAGCCTGCTTCTCCCTCTCCCACTCCCCCTGCTTGTGTTCCTGCTCTCGCTGTCTCTGTCTCTGTCAAATAAATAAATAAAATCTTTAAAAAAAAAATGTGTAGATTGCTTTAGGTAGCATTGACATTTTCACAATATTTGTTCTTCCAATCCATGAGCATGGAATGTTTTGCCATTTCTTTGTGGCTTCCTCAATTTCTTTCATGAGTCTTCTATAGTTTTCTGAGTACAGATTCTTTGCCTCTTTGGTTAGATTTATTCCTAGGTATCTTATGGTTTTGGGTGCAATTGTAAATGGGATTGACCCCTTAATTTATCTTTCTTTTGTCTTTTTGTTGGTGTATAGGAATGCCACTGATTTCTGTGCATTGGTTTTATATCCTGCCACTTTACTGAATTCCTGTATGAGTTCTAACAGTTTTGGGGTGGAGTCTGTTGTTTTTTCTTCATTAGGTATCATATCATCTTCAAAGAGTGAGAGTTTGACTCCTCTTTGCCAATTCAGATGCCTTTTATTTCTTTTTGTTGTCTGATTGCTATGGCTAGGACTTCTAGTACTATGTTGACTAGCAGTGGTGATAGTGGACATCCCTGCGGTATTCCTGACCTTAGGGGAAAAGCTCTCAATTTTTCCCCATTGAGAATGATATTTGCTGTGGGTTTTTCATAGATGGCTTTTATGATATTGAGGTATGCACCCTCTATCCCCATACTCTGAAGAGTTTTAATCAAGAAAGGATGCTGTACTTTTTCAAAAGCTTTTTCTGCATCTATTGAGAGGATCATATGTTTCTTGTTCTTTCTTTTATTAATGTATTGTATCACATTGATTGATTTGTGGATGTTGAACCAAACTTGCAGCCCTGGAATAAATCCCACTTTGTCGTGGTGAATAATCCTTTTAATGTACTGTTGGATCCTATTGGCTAGTATTTTGGTGAGAATTTTTGCATCCATGATCATCAGGGATATTGGTCTGTAATTCTCCTTTTTGATGTGGTCTTTGTCTGGTTTTGGGATCAAGGTAATGCTGGCCTCATAAAATGAGTTTGGAAGTTTTCCTTCCATTTTTATTCTTTGGAACAGTTTCAGAAGAACAGGTATTAATTCTTCTTTAAATGTTTGGTAGAAATCCCCTGGGAATCCATCTAGCCCTGGGCTCTTATTTGTTGGGAGATTTTCGATTACTGCTTCAATTTCCTTACTGGTTATGGGTCTGTTCTAGTTTTCTATTTCTTCCTGGTTCAGTTTTGGTAGTTTATACTTCTTTAGGAATGCATCAATTTCTTCCAGATTGTCTAATTTGCTGGCATATAATTACTCATAATATGTTCTTATAATTGTTTGTATTTCTTGTGTGTTGGTTGTGATCTCTCCTCTTTCATTCATGATTTTATTTATTTGGGTCATTTCTCTTTTCTTTTTGATAAGTCTGACCAGGGGTTATTAATCTTATTAATTCTTTCAAAGAACCAGCTCCTCGTTTCATTGATCTGTTCTACTGTTCTCTTGGTTTCTATTTCATTGATTTCTGCTCTGCTCTTTATTATTTCTCTTCTCCTGCTGGGTTTAGGCTTTATTTTCCATTCTTTCTCCAGCTCCTTTAGGTGTAGGGTTCAGCTGTGTATTGAGACCTTTCTTGTTTCTTGAGAAAGGCTTGTATTGCTATATACTTTCCTCTTAGGACTGCCTTTGCTGCATCCCAAAGATTTTGAACAGTTGTGTTTTCATTTTCAGTTGTTTCCATGAATTTTTTTTAATTCTTCTTTAATTTCCTTCTTTAGTAGGATGGTCTTTAGCCTCCATGTATCTGAGTTCTTTCCAACTTTCCTCTTGTCATTTAGTTCTCATTTCAAAACATTGTGGTCCAAAAATATGCAGGGAATGATCCCAATCTTTTGGTACCAGCTGAAACCTGATTTGTGACCTAAGATGTGATCTATTCTGGAGAATGTTCCATAGGCACTAGAGAAGAATGTGTATTCTGTTGCTTTGGGATGGAATGTTCTGAATTTATCTGTGAAATCCATTTGGTCCAGTGTGTCATTTAAAGCCTTTATTTCCTTGTTGATCTTTTTTTTTTTTTTAAAGATTTTATTTATTTATTTGACAGAGACAGAGACAGCGAGAGCAGGAACACAAGCAGGGGGAGTGGGAGAGGGAGAAGCAGGCTTCCCGCTGAGCAGGGAGCCCGATGCGGGGCTCGATCCCAGGACCCTGGGATCATGACCTGAGCCGAAGGCAGTCGCTTAACCAACTGAGCCACCCAGGCGCCCCTCCTTGTTGATCTTTTGCTTAGATGATCTGTCCGTATCAGTGAGGGGGATGTTAAAGTCCCCTACTATATTGTATTGTTGTTGATGTGTTTTTTTGATTTTGTTATTAATTGCCTTATATAATTGGCTGCTCCCATGTTAGGGGCATAGATCTTAACAATTGTAGATCTTGTTGGATAGACCCTTTAAGTAGGATATAGTGTCCTTCCTCATCTCTTATTATAGTCTTCAGTTTAAAATCTAATTTGCCTGATAGAAGGATTGCCACCCCAACATTCTTTTGATGTCCATTAGCATGGTAAATCGTTTTCCACCATCTCACTTTCAATCTGTGGGTGTCTTTGGGTCTAAAATGAGTCTCTTGCAGGCTGCATATCAATGGGTCTTGTTTTTTTATCCAGTCTGATACCCTGTGTCTTTTGATTGTGGCATTTAGCCCATTTACATTCAGGTAACCATTGAAAGACATGAATTTAGTGCCATTGTATTGCCTGCAGGGTGACTGTTACTGTATATTGTCTCTATTCCTTCCTGGTCTATGTTACTTTTAGGCTCTCTCTTTGCTTAGAGGACCCCTTTCAATATTTCTTGTCAGGCTGGTTTCATGTTTGCAAATTCCTTTAGGTTTTGTTTGTCCTGAAGTTTTTTTATCTCTCCTTCTATTTTCAATGACAGCCTAGCTGGATATAGTATTCTTGGCTGCATATTTTTCTCATTTAGTGCTTTGAATATATCATGCCAGTCCTTTCTGACCTGCCAGGTCTCTGTGGATAGGTCCATTGCCAATCTAATGTTTCTACCATTGTAGGTTACAGAGCTCTTGTCCCAAGCTGCTTTCAGGATTTTCTTTTTGTCTCTGAGACTCGTAAGTTTTACTATTAGATGTCGGGGTGTGAACCTATTTTTATTGATTTTGAGGGGGGGTTCTCTGTGTCTCCTGGATTTTGATGCCTGTTTCCTTCCCCAAAATAGGGAAGTTCACTGCTATAATTTGCTCCAATATACCTTCTGCCCCTCTCTCTTTTTCTTCTTCTGGGGTCCCAATTATTCTAATATTGTTTCATCTTATGTTATCACATATCTCTCAAATTCTGCCCTCAGGATCCAGTAGTTGTTTATCTCTCTTTTTCTCAGCTTCTTTATTTTCCATCATTTGTTCTTCTGTAGCACTAATTCTCTCTTCTGCCTCATTTACCTGAGCAGTTAGAGCCTCCATTTTTTATTGCACCTCATTAATAGCCTTTTTTATTTCAACTTCATTAGATTTTAGTTCTTTCATTTCTCCAGAAAGGGATTCTCTAGTATCTTTCATGCTTTTTTCAAGCCCAGCTAGTATCTTTATAATCATCATTCTGAACTCTAGTTCCAACATCTTATTAATGTCTGTATTGATTAGGTCTCTATCAGTTTTGAGGTGAGTTTTTCTGTCTTGTCATTTTGTCCAGAGGAGAATAAATTTGTGTATTTCATTTTAATAAATAGTTTTGGCTGATGTCATCATGGAAGAATTTGTCAATATTGTTAATTTTCCTCATGTTCACACACTCTCTTTTTTATGCACTTTCATTTTTCTAATGTGCTCACTTTATCATGGAAAGTTTGTGAAAGACTTTTTGGAATTAAGGAGTTCTGAGAAAACTGATATATGATATTCCCACTGGCACATAATGTTTAGTGTCTTAATGCTCTCATAATCCATTCAAGGTGCTGAGTTTGAGACATTGGTAAGTATCACTTATTACTTCAAGGAAATACTTGACATTGGATTGCACAGATGGCAATGAGTAATTAATCATATTTGTCCTAACTTAATAAGTAATCATAGCTACGGAAGAATCACAAACCATTTATGGCAAAATGAAGTAAAAATTTCAGAACAGATTCACATGTTTTAGCATGTGCAGGGATCATAGATAAAATACTCACATCTGCCTATAAAGTGCACACACTGAATTTCCAAGACTGTTTGGGAAATTAAGTATCAGGAAATCTGGAAATGAGCATGTTAATGAAAAAGCTAAAGTTTGTAGGTGTGCATCCTTAGGAATATCCATTCTCTTTCATAATACTGATGATTAAATGTTTAAAATAAGATACCTTAAATTGAGTGAAATCAGATAAGGAAATTTAAAAAAAATGTGTAGAATTTTTTAGGTGTAAACTAACATAGAGATCACAGGCTTTAACCATCCTCTTTAAAGTTGAGTAGACTTACACTCAGTGGTATTAATAGTTGTGTTACAGCATATGGCTTGTCATCAGGGAAATAGGACTACAGTTTCGTTCCCTGTTTAAAGTGTGATATTCTCTCCATTGTATCATGTCATTTTCATATCATCGTTTGATTGTTTGCCAAGATACTATCAATCATCAGGCATTTGGTGATTTACATCTTATGGCTGCTACTTACATTTGGAAGTGAAGTTAAAGTTAAATTGAATTAGCAATTCAGAGAACAGAGTGCATGGTATGAGAAAGAAAGAAAATTTTTCTTTAGCTTGTCACTGTTACATACCTTGTGAATTTTCTTTCATTCCTGACTTTGTTTCCTCTCTAATAAAATTAAAAAAAAGAACACATTAAAAATTTAAAAAAAACATTTTCTCTGCCTACCTTAAAAGCTATTAATGAATGATATTTTTGTAAGTTGCAAGAGGCTAGACAAATGTTATCCTTTGACAATAATGTTTTTTACTATGATGATTATATGATGTTTCAGAAGACTAGATGTACCTTAACTAATAATGGATAGAAGTATCTGGAGTCCAGGAAAGGCAAGTGAATCATGGAGTATTGAAAGCAATCTCTAATATGCACACACACACACACACATACATATATAAACATCTATTTAATGATAACTCTAATGAATTGAATTATATATGAGTCCACACAGAATTTGAAAAGATATAACATTTCTAATTGCATACTTCCACTCTCATTTCCTAAAATGAACTCCTATGTTCTTTCGAATGGCCATTTCCCAACACTTGTGGATTATGTTCCTCAGGGACACATAAAATGATGTCTCTCATAAGCTTGACTTCTTCGGGCAGAGAGCCAAGTTTCTTATTCTGTCGTTATTTAAGTGCCTTGAATACCATTCTACAAATGCTTATGTAGCATAAACTAACTATAATGGGTGACTATATCTAAATGAAACTAGCATTGGTTGACAAGGGATTACTTTCTATCTCCTCAGCATGCTGTGGTGACTTAGTATTTATTCTACAAGTTGGATACTAAAGATGATGGTGGAGATACTGTTTATGGACATTATTTTCCATTGATATAGCGATACTCAATACCTTATTCCATGCAGAATATAAAATTGTTAAAATTTGTAAAATTCTTATAAAATTTATAATTTTTGTACAAATTTATAAAATTTGTAAACTTTTTGTAAAATCTGACTTTTTATTTCGGTTCATTTTTCTGTTATATTATGCAATTGAACTTTAAGCCATTCCCACTATCAAAATACCAAACTTTCTGCTAAAGGATTATGTATATGTCAAAACTTATAAAAATGAACATTTTAAACATGTGAATTTTATTTTATGTCAATTATGCCTCAATAAATTTTTAAACTTAAAAAAATTCTTTAGCTCTTCAGAACCAAGTGAATTTAAGTTCTCATGACAGTTATTGACCAGGGAAATGTTTTTAATGTAACTTAATTAACTCATAGAATATTTGCAGATATAAGCATAAACAAGATTAGCATGACTAAAAAAGTGTCACATGTAGCATCACATTATTTATGCTAATTGTGAAGAAAGAGAAGGAATGGGTCTATACTTACCCATTTTTCCTAACTTTTCCTAATTTTTAGGTTTGGGAAATTAACCAGGTCTACATTATGGGTTGTTAAGTAGGGACTGACACAGTAGCAAGACAAAATCTGTGTATACCCTAAGTGAGGACAAATAGGTTCTGCTTTCCCAATAAATATTTATTTTTGTCCTTGAAGAGTTTCTTGGCTCATTTATTTATTGAGCTGTGTAAGAATACTTTGATGGTACTGTAATCAAGTTCTATACATTTTGGGTAGGAAAGAAAATGATTTCTTATTTGATCTATGAAGGGTGAAATTAGTTCCATAAAGTTCAAAACAAGACACATTTTAAAAGGATATGTTAATGTTTAAACATGGAATACACAACTAGGTAATACAATTTTTTCTAATGGCTATGTTGATCTATAGCTGTGCTATTTAATATACTAGCCATGAGCCATGAACATGACTATGCAAAGTTAAACCAATTAAATTTAAATAAAATTAAAAAAATCAGTTTCTCAGTTACACAGTAGTCATATGTGGCTTGTGGCTCCCATATCGGAAAGTACAGATTGTAGAAATTTCCATTATTGGTGAGTGAATATTATATTGAACAGCACCATGACATGGTATCCAGAGATAAATTATGACAATTTTTGGTTACTCTGATACATTGTAATTAGAACATCTGAGGCTGTTGATTAGAAAGAGAAACATATTAGTCAATCCACCAAGTACAGAAGTGTAAGACATAGAGTCCATCTTTCCACCAAGGCAGTGTCCAAAAATGGATAGCAAAAGCCCAATAAGAATGGGAATATTGCTAAGGGATAAAGCATTACATACATTTTGTGAAAAGCTGTTTAGAAGACACACCAAAAAATTTGACAGTTTGTGATATGCTGCCTCCATGCTTACAATGTCCCAAAAGTCATCTTTCTACATCTTATAATATGGAAATGTCTGACCATAAACATTGAGTGCTGTAATTAGCTGCTGAAGGTCACATTTATGTATAATCCAAATATGAATTGCAAGGGAACTGATCCAGATTTCAGGTAATAAAAACAAGGCTTGAAAATTCTTATTTTTATTTAGAATGAATAACTTCTTTCATTTGTACTACACCTAAAAACTGTTTATTTTTATTTTTAAAAAAGGTGTTCATTGAGCACCTGGGTGGCTCAGTAGGTTAAGCATCTGCCTTAGGCTCAGGTCATGATCCCAGGGTCCTGGGATTAAGTCCTGTGTCAGGCTCTTTGCTTAGCCTTCTCTCTCTGCCTTCTTGTGCTCTCTCTGTCAAATAAATAAATAAAATACTTTTAAAAAATAAAAAAAAGGTGTTCATTTATCCCCCATAAACTTGTGTCTAGCAATATTACTCATTTTTTTCTTTTTTTTTCCCCATTAATAATTGTTTCTAGATTTTCTCAGATGTTCTACTTGGACAGTCAAATGATCTCAAATAAAGGTATCTTTTTTTCCCTACAATTCTTATCATTACATATCTTTCTTTTTCCTTTCTTCTTTTTTTCCTTTCTTTTCTTTCTTTCTTCTTTCTTTCTTTCTTTCTTTCTTTCTTTCTTTCTTTCTTTCTCTTTCTTTCTTTCTTTCTTTCTTTCTTTCTTTCTTTCTTTCTTTCTTTCTTT